>NC_133358.1:28589804-28889804 GCF_030506205.2 Paramisgurnus dabryanus | reverse complement strand
TTGAACCATTTCACTTCAGTTTTAGAGTCAGAAACTTCACAACTCAGTGTGGCTTTCTGGGAAACTGACACTTTGACTTCTTTCTGATAGGTGTCCTTGTTTGAGAATGCAGCTTGAACATCTGGTGGGATAATTATAACGTTTCAATACAGTAAACATGAAAACCACAAATGAAATCAGGTCAATATTTATTTCCACATATCGGGGATTGTTGGAATTTGTTTCTGCAACCTTCAAGCAATGTAACCATGAACTTAATGCATATTGGCACAGGAGAAACCTGGTGTTAGATTCATTTCTCAAAGGCACAATGGTGATGGTTTATGGCTTGCTTTTTATAGATTGAACCAGCCAGCAAGTCTCCTTTGGCCAACTGCTTTATTAGACACTGTGCTGCATTTACAGCACTTTTGTTCGAACAAATTACATAGCTATGGCCCACAAACTTCCAAGCACTAACCAGGCTAAATCAGCTTGGATAAGCAAAGAAAAATTTGATGGGTCGCTTCATGAGGGTAGGCAGATGGCAAAACTTTTGTTTTACATAATGTCATGCTCGAATCTTTCAGTGTGAGCCTCAAAAAACAAGCCAGCACACAATGGCATGTTCTTACCTTCCACCAGAATCTTAAAGGTCAGTTTCTCATTTCCAACTTCACAGGTGTATTCCCCAGCATCTTTCTTCTCCACGCTTTCCAGCACCAGCTGACGGCTCTTACCCTTTGACTCTATATGGACACTCCTACTGGAGAACAACTGCTTGCCACCCTTGAACCATTTCACCTCAGTCTTAGAGTCAGAAACTTCACAGCTCAATATGGCTTTCTGAGAGGTTGATACTCTGACTTCTTTCTGATAGGTGTCCTTGTTGGAGAAGGCAGCTTGAATGTCTGGTGGGATAATCATAAGGTTTCAATAAAGTAAACATGAAAACAACTAATGAAATCAAGTCACTATTTATTGCCAAACTTTGAGGACTGTTGGAATTTGTTTCTGCAACCTATGCTGAGAACCTAAGCAAAGAAAATTTGGATAGGCCTTTTCATAAGGGTAGGCAGATAGCAAACACTTTTGTTTTACACAATGGCATGTTCTCACCTTCCACCAGAATCTTAAAGGTCAGCTTCTCATTTCCAACTTCACAGGTATATTGTCCAGCATCGTTCTTCTCCACGCTTTCCAACACCAGCTGACGGCTCTTACCCTTTGACTCTATATAGACACTCTTACTGGAAAACACCTGCTTGCCATCCTTGAACCATTTCACTTCAGTCTTAGAGTCAGAAACTTCACAGCTCAATGTGGCTTTTTGGGAAACTGACACTTTGACTTCCTTCTGATAAGAGTCTTTATTTGAAAAAGCAGCCTGGGTTTCTGAAAGAACATTTATGTGTCATTTTTATCATTACTGTCTACTGCTTGGATGATGCATCAGAAAAGCATGAGGTGCTGGAATGCACGTACTCTTTGAAGGACAAGCAAAAATATCTTGCAAATGAATTAAAAGAAAAACACAAACCATACACACAAAATGGATTTAAATGTTTCTTTCTAAATTCTATTAATGTTTCCCAGACAGATTTTATCTCTAAAAGCAGTGGTCAATTATTGTTGATGAACTAATATTGGCCACATTTGACATTGACATGATAAACGGCAATATATACTTTATATATAACTGATATAACTATTCATTTATTAACTCATTTATTAGTTGAATGAACATTTAGCGTTCGGCTACACCACCACTGTTCAAGAAAACCATAGTTATGACATTAATTAAGTATTCTGGCATGTTTGATTAATCATGTTCATTAAATCTTTTAGTTTTAGACTAATTAGCACTATTCTTACCTTTTATCTTGACCAGGAATGTCATCTTGTCCTCTTGCGTTTCACATGAGTAGCGTCCTTCATCGCTCTGCTTGGCACCCTTGATGATCAGCTTTCTTTGTGTCCCCTGAGAGACAAAGGTTGTCCTTGTGTCCTCTATTATTTCTTTCTGATCTTTTTTCCACACAACAGTGGTTCCAGAAGAAGCAACCTCACAGCTCAACACCACGTCACCCATCAGAGCATTGCTCTCCTGGGTCTGGGCCCTTGGCTTGTTAACAAACTTAGATGGTTCTTCTGTTAGGGAAAATTGAGGTTTAGATACCAAAAAGTTGGTTTTAACGTGAAATGGATTATACAGCATAAAAATAGGTATATCCAGTGTCCATCATGTGACACTGAACACACAGGTAACTTTCGCTGTCCCAATTTAATTTAATTTGATCAGGAACTGGCAGTACTGTAACATCTAACTGCCTATGGGAAAACATGTGTTCATAATAAAAAATAGTATACTTTAGTACAATAAGTTAACATGTACTTGCCTAGTCAGTAGAATGTATGGTGGGGGACCATCACGATAAGGTGTTATCAGATATTAAACGGTCTACTAGTACTCTAATGATAGCTAGTTGACTTGTAAGTGTTACGTTCTTTAAAGTCAACAGAATGTTAAAAGGAACCATTAAAATAAAGTGATACCATCATGTCTAATAGTCAAGTATATTGAATATGATGACTGCTAGCGTATGTACTTGACAACACACCCTCCCAACACTTCCTGTTAAGTGTTGCTTTAGCCCAGCTGTTCCTGGCTGTCACCACTGACCTCTTACACCATTACGCTGGGATAGGAAGCACTGACTACACAACACTTATTTTAACTGTTGGAATATGGAAATCCCCACATAGTACAGCATGCATCTTGTGTACCTCTCTTATAATATATTTATGTCAAATATTATAAGTCAAATAAGTTTGTATCCAAACCCCATACTACATGGGGTTAAATGTATTTATAAAATTTAATTTAAATGTAAATTAAGTTAACTGTAATTTAATACTTTATAATAATGTTGGATTAGTTAACTCTTTCCCCGCCAGCATTTAAAAAAAAAGTTGACAGCCAGCGCCAGCATTGGCAATTTTCACAAAAGTTAAATGCCTTCCAGAAAATGTTCTTCTTTAAATATATAAACAAACAATATATCAGATGAAAGAACAGACCCTCTGCTTTCAAAAAAAAAAAACTTTCATCCTACCTTCATTAGTTGTCTTGTAATCACCTCTCAAACATGGGTAGGTTTCTTCAAAAACACCCAATTTTGAGCAAAAAGCTGAGATAATTCAATTTTTGCGAAGGACTTTTGATAGAGTTCAGATGCAGAGCGATCTTTAAAACATACACGGAGTTCTTTCTCTTTCACGTGAGGCGCTATAAGTATTGCGGAAAGACGGAAAATGTCGTCATTGGCGGGGAAGCGTTTTCTCTTAATTGAGGAGATATCTCGTCAATGGCGGTGAAAGAGTTAATGCATTCAAAATCAACGTAAATCTTGGCATAAGTTAATACACAACTGGTATAAACAATTGTATTGGCATTAAATAACATTAAAAAAAATATACATGCTGATAAACAATATTGCTTATTGTAAGTTCATCTTAGCTAATGCATTTACTAATGTTAATAAATACAACCTTATTGTAAAGTGTTACAGCTTTTGTTTTAATTACAAAGGGAGTAGATGCTATTAAAATAGCACACAACATAATTAAAGTGTAAAGTAGAAATATATATGGCATTGAAAATAGCTTTATTACCTTTAAGGGCAAGATGAACAGATATTTTATCACCATCACAGATGCACTCGTAGATGCCCACATCTTCATGGGTAACGTTGTGGACTGTTAGTATCCGTTTGCAATCCACACTTGTTGCTTCATATTTTTTCCCCATCCTCAACTCTTTTCCGTCCTTCATCCAGACCACCTGCAGCACAGACCGTATATGTACTGAAGTTAGGCATCGAGAAGAAATTTGACACATTGACCAAATACCCTGATGGCTACACATTTAACAGACGTCTGTACATTTGTAAAGCAAGTGCATATATAAGAGTCTTTTGTTTTAAAATATATGCCATTTCTGCATTACTATCATCACAAGATGGAATATCAAAAATGATTTCAAAAATAATAATCATTTCTAAAAATAAAATTGTGCATCACCTGGACACTTGAATCGGACACTTCTGTGTACATCTGTGCTGAGGAATGTACACTGAAGGTAAACACCTCCACTTGAGATGACTTGATGAAGCGTGCACGTGGAGCTAGAAAGGAAAAATATAATTGTTTTTGTCTATCACATGTTCTGGTAAGTCTGCTTTTCAGACCCACACTTTATTTCTTACCCTTTACACTGAGGGTTCCCGTGCTCTGAGATCCACCACCAACAAATTTGACCTGCGCCCCATCCAGTCCCATGGACACCTCCCTGATGACCAATGTGTGTGTGTTCTTTGAACGTGTGATCAGGTACTCAGATCCACTACGGATCATTCGATCATTTATGCTCCAGGAACCTGAACATACAGCTGACAGCTCGACAGTGAAGGTAGCTTCTTCACCAGCATGTGCACTACAGTTTACAAGGCCTATCTTCACTGACGCTGTGGGCTCTGACCGGATAAAGCAAAAAAATATTTACTGGTAAAGCTTAACATTCTGGACATTAAAGAAAGTCTACTGTACTGTCTTCCCATAGCAAGCAACTAGAAATGATTTCTTACCAAGGTAGAACGTTCCAGGAACCTCCAAATAAGCACTCTGGCCAAAATCATTGACTGCCGAGATACGGAACTGATAGCTTGCTTCCTCTGGGATGTTGCTAATGGTGTATTCAGTGGTAGACACAGATGTAGTAGTGATTTTAACCCAGGTTTGGACTCCCACCTTCCTGCGCTCCACAATATAGCCAGTAATGGGGACAGGCCGGTCAGTGTCTGGTGGGGACCAGCCCAGCGTGATAGATGAATCTGTCTTATTCCGCACCACTGGTTCAACTGGGGGATCTGGTGGATGTTTCCTCGGTGCTGAGATCAAATGTGTCAAATTTAAAGTGATGTTATAGACACATTGCCTCTGTAAACATATTATGGTAGATAAGTATTTTAGCACAGAAGATGGGCTTTTTTCGACCCATACCCACCAGTGACAGAGAAGCGAGTGGATGTCTTGCAGTCACGGGCGATGAAGGCCACCTCACCCGAGTCCTCTGTGGTACATTCACGAATAGTTAAGGTGTACTGTCTGTTTATGCGGGCAATGATAATTCGGGAGTCCTCTTTTAGCCTCTCTCCATTCCTGGTCCAATATGCATCGTCTACTGGTTGCTCCAGTTCCACGCAGAAAATCACTGTATCACTAACTGGCACCACTGTCTTCCTGGGCAGCTTTTTAGTGATGTTGCCTGGAATTGTCGAGAGGAGACTCAATTAAACAAAATCAATTCTTTGGATAAACTATACATAAATGGTGTTCAGAGCTTTACCCAGAACTGTTAGTTCTGCCACAGTGCGACTGCCCTCCTTCATCTCGCAGATATAGACGGCATCATCGTTGGTGGTAACATTGGTAATTATGAGCCGGCGCACGGTGCCCTCCTCATTCATGTGGTACTTGGAGCTTTCTTCTAGACGAGTCTCTTCCATGTACCAGCTAGCTTTGGTGTTTGGCATTGGTACCTCACAATGCAGAGTCGCCATTTCCTTTTCCTTTACCTCAACATCCTGCAACTTTCTCTTGAATGGAATCTTTGGCTCTGACAAGGATACATATTAGTGAGCATAATTTTTTTTAAGTGACATAAGTTATACAATATGGAACCTGACTAGTGAGAATTAAGCAGCCCTTTTAAATAATTATTGAACACCAATTCAGCATCTACAGTATGGCTATATTCAACGTGAGAACCGGTTAATCTACACAAGTTGATCTATACACAGATTATGGGAAGGGCAATTTGGCATCTCCAATAAACCTAACTTGAATGTGTTTGGACTGTGAGAGAAAACCTGAGTAAACCCACACTGACACAGGAAAGACCTCCTGACCCAGCCAAGGTTCCAGTCTGGGACCTTCTTGGTGTGAGGGAACAGTGCTCCCCACTGAGCTACTGTGCCACCTGCCCTTCACATAAAGTGCATGCATTGTTGATGCGATGCCTAAATTGGTGAAATATATTTGGTAAAAAAAAGATCTGTCTATAAACAATGGTTTAAAAATCAGTCACTGAAAAACTAGACTTGATCAACCACTATTCTTAATATGTGGGCTTGTTTTTGTTAGACTGCCAACCAGTTTTCTGATAACCTCACTAGTTGTCTCATAATCAAAAACGCAAATCTCCTCCCCTCCTTAAAACGATCTCTCTTTACTTCCGGTCATATGGTATGGCAGGTGGGCCATTTCACTCGTATATACGTCACTACGGGGAAAATAAGACAATTGCTACTTCCATTTCATGGCGACTTTAAATTAACCTGTTTACACAAACAACCTTACAAATGTCATGAACCTTCACACTCTTAACTATTATACAATGATATCAAGTCACTTTGGATTGGAATGACAGAAAGGCATCTGGCTAGGTTTCTGTGACCTTTCTCTAAGGTGCTTATGGAGTGAGAGATTAAGGCACATGTACAAGGCAGCAAAACATGATTGCCACACTTTTAGCTAAAATTAGATATGACCGCTTAATTTATACACAATGTGTTGAAGATTATAATGTTGCATTTGTTAACAACGACTGTTCTAGAATAACTTTGGATTATGGATCGATAGTAAATGTAGAAGTCCCACAAGACGTGATATGGAAAGTCACCAACTCAGTGGCGTCAGATGTGACAACTAACCATCACAACAACTGTGAACTAATCATCACCAGCAGAAAATAGGTGTAATGCTACACCCTGTTAAAGAGTCTTGCTAGCACTTTACCGCGATGAGATTAAGGTGAATGGCAAAGATGACTATCAGACTTAATTTCAATTTTTAAAATGCTGAATGTGTAGAGCCATCTGTATTTGTAAATTAAATCTAATAGTAAGTACTATGTCCATTGGAAGACTTTCTTTCACATATATTCAGTTTGGACTTGAGACACAGTACTATAATATATAATAGATTTAACTCATACCTTTAACAGTCACTAGCACAGCGCTGTAGGTTTGTCCAGCCATGTTGGATGCATTGCAGGTATACAGCCCATTATCATTTTGCTTGCAGTAGAGGACCTTGAGGATGAAATTCTCTGCCTGATCCTCATACATAACATGTCTGCGGCCCTCGCCAATGTTAACCCCATCCTTCCGCCAGATAATCTGTGGTTTAGGATGGCCTGTGACGAAACAGCTGAGCTTGGCATGTTTACCCTCTGTCACTGTACAGGTGCGGGTAAACACACCTTTAGGCAACATGCTCGCCAAGGCCAAGGCAGAAACCCTCTGCTCATGATCGTAGGACCCAAAACCGAAGCTGCCATGTTCTTCTGAGATTTTTGAGGAGGAGGTTGTGGTGCTTTCTGTGGTGCGGTAGATGGAGATGTCCTTTTGCATCTCTTCTTTTCGCTTCTGCATGTGTGAGAGGAGGGATGTGCTCTTGTCTGCATTGAGCGAACGAGTGTCCTGCATGTCCACCACCAGAGCGGCAGCGGATTGAGCACGACCAATGGAGTTCTGCACCCGACAGGTGTACGAACCACTGTCCATGCTCCGGACGCTTTGGATCCGCAAGGAGCTGGATTCGCTATCTGAGGTAATCTTGATGCGGTTGGTCTCACTCAGGTAGCGGCCATCCTTTTCCCAGTCAAAATTTGGTGTTGGATGGGCTGCAACACGGCAATAGAAGGTCACATCCCCGCCTAGACCCACTCGGCTGGAGACAGGCTTCACTATAAAGACTGGAGCACGATCTCCCACAGCTGACGGCAATCCTACTTTCAGGGTAACGGCTGCATACGCCTCTCCGACATTGTTCTTGGCACGGCAAATGTACTGCCCACTGTCTTCTAGCGTTAGATCGTAGATAGTGAGTCGATAAACGTCCCCATCCTCAACCGTTTTGAAGCGCCCCCCTGCCGAAAGAATCAGTTTTTCTTTCTCCCAAGTGACGGCAAGTACAGGGTTTCCTACGATAGTACAGCTGAGGGAAGCATCTCGTCCCACACTCAGTTGAAAGGCCTTAGGTCGAGTTAGAAAGCGTGGAGCCCCACCAAATAGATTCTGATCCATTATTGCTTCCTGTAGAGATGAAACAACACTAAAGTGAAAGCTGTTTGTATTTGTATATTGTCTTAAATAGAATCAATACAAGACATGGAGATGCTAACATAGATTTTGAAATAATTTAATAAAAATACAAGTTCGATTAAGTGCAGCGCAGTTTTGTACGTGCACCCTAACCCAAGCAAAACATTTTCACAAACTTACTGATTTCTGCCCTCCTACAGTATAAGATCATGACAGATTATACCGTGTGATATAGATCTAATAAACTTGGGTAGGATATAGACTGTACAATACAGAATGTTATGGTGCATTTATACCAGACGTGAATGAAGCATGAAGCACGTGTGATTTACATGTTAACTCAATGCAAAGACGCGATAGACATCATACGGCGCGATTCACCCAAATTACGAGAGTTAAAAAATCTGAACTTTAGCGGATATTTGTACTGCATTAACCTATAAGGAGCTTGCTCTAGTAGTGAGGTGATTACGATGTAGTGGGAAGGCACAAAAATTTAACAGTACAGCGTCGCTGTATGTGGACACTCAGAGCTGTAAGATACATCTTCGTACTTTTATAGAAACAGGAATAAAAAGGATCTTCTGCAGTGAGGCGGTCGGACAATCTGAGCTCTTTACTCAATTTGAGCTATACATATTGAGACTACAAGCTAGCTAAAGCCGGCAAATTGAGTGTATTCACATCTGAATTTCACATGCAAATGACGCAAGTTAACTCAAAAATGTTTAAATCCCCAACTACACGCAAACCGCGATTTATTCGCTTCATTCGAGTCAGGTATGAACGCACAGTAAACCTTACCAATATGTACAGTACTACTGAATATTTATCAAGACTATTGCCATGTTAAGCTCAGTAGTATCTTCACATAGTTAACACAGTACTATTCGGACGGGATTAGTTTCACATAGGGAGGTGCAGCAAGTTTTATTAGAGCTTCTCGGTTAAACGTATTTAACTTTTAGCAATACATCGCATTGATCAATACGTCATTTTATGTTGCATTTTCATTGGGTACTTGTAGGATCATGCTACATTTCTGACACTGCTTGCAGACTATCTTTGATCGCAAGACTGTGACAGCTGTCTTTGAATCTCTCCTACCGTATGTCAAAGGACCACCGTTTAGGAGTTACGATCATAGAAATCATCAAATATTTCATGATGGCCATCTTTCATTTGAGACGGCTGAAAATCATGCAGTGTGAACCCGGCTTAATACTGTATAGGCTACTAGATGGTTTTACTGTCTCTTTTTTTGGTAAGTAAAATAAAATAAACAATTGTACTTTGCTGCATTCATCAGTACAGAACAAATATCAACAGAAAAAAAATGGGGTCAGTTTAGTCTGGAAGATCCCAGACTCACAAAAGCAGATTTAATCCTAGATAAGGTAAGATTTAAACCTCCTGTATGAACTCAGGAGTTAAATAGAGAACCCTGTGCCTGACCTCTAGATAATTTTAGGAGACCTGTTTCTGTAATTAGTGTACTGTAAGTCGGTGTGAATAAAAAGAGTGTACTGATGACACGACTAATGACAATGTAACTAATAACCATGTCAGGAAGGATCCTGAAATAAACACTTAATGCAGATGGTGCTCAATTTCACCTATAAGTGTTACAAGTGTACACTTGCCTGCAGATTAATAAGAGAAGTAATTGCCCTTCAATTGGAAATAACATTAACTAAATATTTTTAGAAATGTATAAATACCATATTCACAAATAAACTAAACAAATGAATACTACACACGGTTACAGTCCATTTAATCAGAACAAACTAAAACAAAAGGATGTCGGTCTTTGAAAAGCATGACATTTGCTATCTCCGACACCTCAGTCCCATGAGCTGCCCGTCCCAAAAATAACCTCAGCTGTCAGGCTTCGTCTCCAGTATGTCCATTTGTAGAAGAGATCAGACCTGAGCTGTGATAGGACATCACTACAACAATGTATTATGCTTGGACATTTTTTGTCAATGACCATTTAACCTCATCTCATAAATTCAGTCTTGCAGAGAAATAGATGATGTTTACTTTTACTGCAATGAAAAAACTGCAATTATTTTTAGACAATTAAAGCAATGTTGTGTTTATATTTAGAGGAAGACAATAAAATACAGTAAGAAACTTGGAAACACCAAAACGGATGATTTGCAAAGTTTCAATAGTAAAACAGCAAAAAATTATAATATTAGTAATTAAGAAGCAAGATAGCTATTTATTACAAGTTACCAGGTTCACCTTTCAATAGTCCATAATAAATAAAATTGCCTCCTACCTTTTTTTTCTCCTCAAGCTACAGTGGATATAAACCGATATAGTTCTTCATAAATATCCAATGTTGGCATGAGAATAGATCCGCGTAAAACAGGTAAATTCCGTGTACTTTAGAGGAGCAAGGACAGTGTATTTTATCCCCCAGTGTCTTTGCTTACACTGTGACAAATAGCTGACGCTCCTCTATCGGTCCTGCCTCCTGTTCAAAATAGACATGCCACTTACCAGAGCCAATGTCAGACACTATATGGGACTTTTAATGTGGAAAACAAGCCCCATGTATGTCAGAAAGTTGTAATAGTTCAAGCATTTAAAAAGAATTATAGACTTCTTATATAACATTTGTTTATTAAGGTGATAACTCACAGATTATAAATGGGGTTCACTAAAAAAGGTGTCACAAATAAGAAGCTTTATAAACAGTCAAAACAAAAATTATTCAGACACCAGATATGATTTTGTTTTATATCTTATAGGAAAATGAAGTTAAAGATGACATATTATACCCAAAAATTCTTCATAAAGTGGACTACCAGTAAAACTGATAAAAATTTTTGAACGAAAATTATTTAGACACTTTGACCTGACCATGTTTGCTTAAGTACCCCTAAGGGGACATGGAGAAAAAATTAAATAAAGTTTAGTTTCATGTGCTCACGCGAAACTTTCATGTGCAGAATTTTTTTTTAAAGTTTAGTTTTGCGCGCGCACGTGAAAGCGAAAGTTTCACGTGCGCACGCGATAGTTTCACGCGAGCACGCGAAACTAAACTTAAAAAAAAATTCTGCACATGAAGGTTTTGCGTGAGCACATGAAACTAAACTTTAGATTTTTTTTACCCCAATGTCACCTTGGGGCTCGGTACTTAAGTGTTTTTTTTCTTTAATTGCTTAATTCACCCTTTTTACACAGTAAAAATAAATAAAAAAGTTGACTTGACTTAAACTTTCAAGGCAACTGGTTTTCAACTTGTGGGACAAGTAGTTCAGCTAACTCAATTTTAACTATCCTTTTATTTTAAATTGTTTGTTCAGAGTACTCCATTTGGCAAGTTGGGCAAACATTTTGGACAAACACATAAAAATCCAGCCAACAAAATAATGATATAATATAATAATACTTGAAAGCAGGATGATCAGGCTTATTTCATTCGGTATAAAGAAAATAATAAATTGACCTCCCTCAACAAAAAAAAAATCTTTGTTCAAGTTACTTTATTGTCTTTGTTGGGAGAACATTTTGAAGTTGGATTTTTTACAACAGTGTACAGCATCCTTAGCACGCAACCCTTAACCATTTTGCACGTGTAGGTCCAGAAAGCTGTTTCGACTATAATAAGTAAATTCCTAAAGCAGCCATCTTTTTTCAAAACGCGTTGTTTTTTTTTTCGTTTCATGTGTCTACGGGTTATTTAGTGACAAAACACATCCTAAAATTTGACTTCTCAAAGTTTTTCAAAATTAAAATGATAAAACTGATTTTTTTTTTTACAAGAATAAATGACAAAATATGTTTGCAGTTACATATTAACAAGGTCATAGTCAAGTATATTTACTAAAAACAAGTGTATCACAAAAATCTATCTTGTTCCGTTGTGTTACTTTTAATCCACCTGTTTGTTACTTTCGTCCCAGCTGACAGGATTAGTTATGTTCAAAGTAAAATTATACTGAAGTCGTTTTACATTTGTTCAAAAAAATACCAACCTGGTATTGATGGACCACAATTGTGAGTTATTGACCACAGCAAAAATATATTGTAATTCAACATACTGTTTTTGAGACTACTAACAGAAGGATGGCCAAAACCAGTGAAATATCAAATTAATTTAACAAATAGTTTGAGTTCTTCATATTTTATTACAATTATTTAAACTATATTGAATAAACTGTGATATGTGAGAAATGTTGAAGGTGTCTGAATAAATTTTGGTTACAGGAATGCACTGTAAAAAAAAAATGCAGCATATGAATTATGCAAGTAAATTCCAACAACTTTTTAAAGTTTTGACTTGTGATAAGTTGACATAACTTATCAAATTAAGTTGAACAACTTAGTTTTTCTAAGTTAAATTAACATAAAAATATATGTTGATATAATTATTCAAATAATTATTAATAAAAAAACTCACATTTAGGATAATTTGGTAAAACTTTGTAATTAAATAGAACTGTTGAAGCAAAGACACACAACCATTGTATTTGGCATATTTACTTTTGTAATAAAAAATTATACATGTATTTATATAAATGTTTATAAAAAATAACAAATGTATAAAAAATAATGAGTTAGAATTTCAGTGTGAATTTAATCACGTCTCTTCAGTATCTTTTCATAAACCTCATCAAACTAAAATTATCCTTCTGTATTTTAAATAAACCCATAATAAAAGAGATTCCTGTGGGAAATAAATCACATTTTTAAAGGGATACAATCATTTATTTTTTTCTCCACTGATTGTCTCATATTCTCTTTAAAGGGGTGGGTCCCTCCCATTATCTCCCCCAGTATGAGTGTTGATTGACAGCAGCAGATTGGCCAGGCTTACATTTGAAACAGCTTGAAACTCAAGCAGTTGGATCAGCCGAACACTTTGGTGAGAAGGATTATTTTGATCTCTGCTTTCCACTACTTTGGTTGCAAACGTGTCACTTTCCTCACATGGGAAATGTGTCAAAAAACTTAACAGCACAGGTTGTGCTCGAGTACCAATAAAACAAACAAACATGCGTTTATGCAAATGATAATATCTGTGATCAATGTTTATTTTTAGCTGAACTAGTTATATTTAAACCATTACTCTAAGTGCCTGGCAACAGATATTCATCTTGCTCCAATTCCTTAATGATAGATCCAAATGCATCTACATCCCAGCCAGAACTATGAGGTCAGTGAATGAGCGGCGCCTTGTGGTACCATTACAAAAGGGCATAAAATCGCTCCGCCATTCATTACAATCACTGTTCCTCTCTGTTGTTTCATGCCCCTTAAAATATAAAACAACAGCTATAACTCTCATCTACTTATTTTCTTCTCTCCTCTTATATTATCACCTCCTTATAATAAATCACTTTGCTGCTATGGATAAATACATCTTTGTGCGTTAAACTTTTAACGCATTATGTGTAATTCTGTCTTGATTTTGTGTTAAGTTGTGTTAAAAGTAACACAAAATGTGTGGTTTCAATAATGTTTTTAACACATTCGTTCTAAGAGTGTGGGTTAACAATTTTTGAAATACAGGTTAATTCTGAGCTAAATAAGGTTTATTAAATGAAATATAAAAGTAGATTTGTGTTTTGAGATTTGGCACTCTCTTGGTAGTAAAAAAGCAGGATATTTTCATTAATTCTGATGATTAAGGTATTTTGTATTCTGTAGTTTATTATCGTCATGTTTTTAAAAACAATTATTATACAAAATATACTGTATATTCTATAGGCACGTTCTGAAATAAAATAAAAAATGACATATTTTATTACAAAATTCCCCTAATTTCTTTGGCAAAAAACAACAATTAAGATTGTTAAAACAAATAAATCATATATATATCTTAATACTATATAAAATGGTAGAGAGTATATGAGTTGACAGCATATGAAGGTATCATAAACATACCAAGTAAATGTCCGTATGCTGCCTAGTAAACATTAAAAACACTTCTCTGAAGTTTCAAGCTATCTGGGTTAAATGCAGCCATAGTCACAACCAGACTAGTATTATCAGTTTAAACTGAAGTTTCACTCTGGTTTGAGTTTGACGAGTTCCCATTGGCCACCTCCACACAGTCGCAAAATGACATCATGATGCTACAAATAAAAAGACAAATTGAAAATCAAAATAGTGACATCCTCTAAAGTATCAATCCACAGTAATGTTTGTGTACCTTTTCCAAACTGCGCCGGTGACCCAGACTGATGAGGGTCATACCCAGATGTTTACAGGCTTTATACAGCAGATCTTCTGCCTCTTCTGTCAGAGCACTAGTGGCTTCATCCAATACTTTTACAAAAATGATCAGAACTCATGAAAAGGAGGAAAATAAGTAATCGTACAGAAAGTGTGATAAAAGGTACCGACCTGCATATTTGGGCTGCAGGTAGAAAAGTCTGGCAAAGCAAAGCCTTTGCATTTCTCCTGGTGACAAAACATCATACCTGTGAGAATAATAAAAGCCAGAAATGAATTGTTATGCTCTTCAAAACATTTGGCTGAAGATTCAAAAAAGTTGTTGTAACATTGCACATTTTTTTCATGAAGTATTGTCCTTCCAATGTACATTTCTTACCAATTCCAATCTACTTTTGCATCCAGCCCTCCAGTTCTGTTCAGAAGATTCAACTGATACGCAGAAACACAGGGTTGAAAAGCAAATTTGAAACAGTATAATTTTTTATTAATTTAATAGTAGTCTTACCAAACCAGAGAGTTCCAGGTATTTAAATATTCGTTCATCGTCTGCAGACCCTATAAAGTGAATTTGGATTCGTTAATAAATGTCAATATGTTTTTTAAGCGCTTTAATATGTTTTTCACATGGCTCAAGAAAGTCAGTTGCATCTAATATATTTTATGTTTTTATAGTCATGCAACCTTAATGAGTGTCAATTATCAAAATAATCTATGCAATCATGGTGATGATTCACCCCTTTGGTGAAAATCAAGTTGCATATATGTCTATTTGGTGTTTTAAATATGCGTTAATACAATCCATGTGCAATTTCATCATTCAACACCATAATTGCAGTTTTCCAAATTGCTGTTTGAAATTGCCTCGGTTTCCTACATTACGTAATCATGTCAACACAATTGAACCAATGGATCAATTAGCCATAGACATATATGGATACATAGATTCGCTGTTGAAACAATCGCAGCACTGCTGCTTCAGCCCTACTTCTGTAATGAGAGCATTCGCAACCAGTAGCGGCCGGTGACTTTTCTTCCGAGGGGCACAAATTTAAAAATATGTGTTTGGAGTGTTATGTGTATTGCTCGTCATGTTATGTGTTCGGTAGGGCTGTCAAAATGGCTGAACAAGTAAATTCGAAATTTGTCCTTGAAAAATAATAAAATTCGAATTATATTCGAATTATAAAGACCTACTTTATCTTGGAGAAAATACTCCTAAAAGCCCACAAGAGGGCGCAGCACAAAGCCCCAATAATATAATCGTGCACAGCTTATTTTTTGTTAAAACGAATGTTATAAACACTACTAATGAAATCAAAATTAACCAGTATAGTTGTGCACCTGTAAATGTACAAAACGAATGCCATACATAGACAATGCATATTAATATATGGCATTTTATATAAGTAGATAAATTAACGTGTTTCTAATAAAGTATGAAAACGAATTAATCTTTATTTAAGCCAAAATAAGTGGGAAAGATCATTAGTCATTTAAATTTGGTCGAGCTTAAACGCTTTTCACAACAACTTATATAATATTTTGTGTGTTCCTTGGTTGAAAATATGTAGAAATATAAGCGAGTAATAAAGTACAGAACAGAAATGTTTAACTTACGCGCAGAGCGAAGCCGTTAATAAAGCAGACTCTCCGTAATTAATAGAGGACGTGCTGAAACAGTCGAGTTGGCAGATGATCATCATGTTTATATTTCACGCAGATAATGTTGATGAAAAACTTGCATATTATCAAATGTCCAGGTGAAAGTCAAGTTTCCAGTCAGTTAAAATAAAGCCACCGCGGCGTTACATTGCAACTCTCTCATATGCGGTGTGGACTCTGTAGACGCACATATGGTTTTAATGTTGCTAAACAAGCAGCTGTATTATGGCACTTTCGTGTTGATCAGTTATTTTAAACTTTAAAACTGCATTTAGAAGCAGACGACAATAATTCATCTCAGTTAGTTTCACTTTGCGGTTGAATTCCAGTTGATGCTCCAAAAACCAAAGCAGCATCACACAGCCTTTTAATATGTGTTCTGTCCGACTCGTAATCCCCACTGTCTATTCTTGCTATTTTTCAAATGAATAACGCTGGCTTGCTCCGCATAGTTGGCTGAGCCGCTAACACTCTGTATAACAATCCGCGTCAGTTATGCATTATATCACGTTGCGTGAGCTTCCTGACACAGGTCAAATTCGAATGCAAAGTTTTACGTTCGAATATGCATATTTTTTTACATTCGACGAATATTCGAAATTCGAATTAAAATTTGACAGCCCTAGTGTTCGGTGCATCATTTGAACTCAAGGCGCCATACATCATGTCAAAATACGTGCCTCAAAAGGTTTTATGATAAAAGAAACGCTCAAATTGACAAAATACTTGCAAGACACTTACTTTATGCTAAACTTTAATAACACATAAGATTAAACGAGTATCTGGCAAACGCGAGCGTCTCTTTTATCATAAACTCATTCGAAGCGTCTGCACGTATTTTGACTTGACGCGTGATGCACATAGGTTAACATTACGTGCCGAACACATATTTTGACATGACAAGCCACACACGAAATACATTTTAGTCACCAGCCACCACTGTACTCACGTACAGTGTAAATGCTTTAATCTGTTATGCAATGTACACACCAAATGCGTAGCATCGCATTGCTTGCTCTAGATTACTCGCGGGATTTAACTTTGTGTCATGTGAATTTTTCTCGTTTGAGGCGAATAGCGCGTGTTTTCACTGCAATAATTGCGCTGACAAATTAGCGTGTTTCGCATCACCCAGCGCAAGGACGCATCTGATTGCGTCTGTTTGCATTGACTTTGTATGTGATCTACTCGCGCAAATCGTTGAACTCGCGTTTGGTGTGTATGCCCCATTAGCATCGGCACAAAAAAAATACGTGCTGCAGATGCGCAACTCACGTATGCATTGTGAAAGCTACATGTCTGAAACTGCTGAATACAGCATCTATGCATGTATATGTATATATGTATGACTGTACGTACATACGTATATATATCTATATCTTTCATTTGCACTGGTTCGATTGAGTAGAGGCGGAGACTAATTTGCATATTCATAGATTCAGGTATACTAAATGAAGCAAGGTTGTTACATTCAAGTTATTTTAAGGCATGAAGAAATTATTATCACGATTTTAATAGATAAAATGATTGACTAAAGGGGGACTTTCAAAAAAAATTTGACTCATTTATACCTGATGCTGGATATATATCCTTTAATGGATAGATCACCTGCAGGAAAAGCCAGAACATGAGAGGCAGAAAGATGCATATGTGTCTTTTGCATGTATGTCTTAATATTATTATTTTGCATATGATCTTAGAAATAAGAAATCAAGTCAGACTCAAGTCAGTTTAAATGGTTAA
Source organism: Paramisgurnus dabryanus (assembly GCF_030506205.2). Lineage (NCBI taxonomy): Eukaryota > Metazoa > Chordata > Actinopteri > Cypriniformes > Cobitidae > Paramisgurnus > Paramisgurnus dabryanus. The sequence goes on along the minus strand of NC_133358.1, from coordinate 28,872,054 downwards.
AACTGTGTGTAATTTGTACACCTTACAGTTATTTGAATTTCTCACCTGTTCTCTCAGAGTACCGTCAGTCAGATATGGTTTTTGGGGTAGGAACATAACACCTCTCGGTCCAAAACATGTGGTCATGTCCACAGATCCTGAGCAACAGAAAACATATTGACAACAGTTTACACAAAGTTAACATATTTAACCTGCTATAGTATTTGATTAACCTTTCTCTTCTCCCATTAGCTCACATATCTTTATCTTAATGTTTTCACCCAATTTTTAAATATGATGTATTTAATCAATTTCTCTTGTGTACCATTGCATGGCTCCCAAAGGAAGTTGAGAACTCTCAGTAAGGATGTTTTTCCAGTTCCTGTGTTTCCCACCACAAGCAGATTCGTTCCTTCAGAGATCTTCATGGTCAGATCCTTTACAAGCAGCTCCTGTGAGACGGGCGATCTAAAGGAGAGCTTATCCACCACAAACGCCGTGTCCGCTGTGTGAGCTTCTCTATCACTTAAACAGAAACCGTTTTATTGCTGATGGGATAAATGCCAATGTAAGAGTAACATTTTGCTATTGGAACTAAAACAACTGTGCAAACAATACACCCAGGAACCCTTAAGACCCAACAGGAACTCCAAAGTACTTCAGTATTAGTGCCCTAATTGTTTTAAGCTTACTCATACATGTCAAAGTCACCAGGTTCCTTTGACAGAGGATCATATCTTTCCTGGTCCCGCTGTTTCTCGGCAATGTCAGACATTACTTCCCTTAGTTCTCCTATTCTGAAAAGCCAGAAGAAATAAAGAACAAAGTTAGCTGAACTCCGACTGTATTAACGAAGACCTCTCCATTAATGCTTTGCTCACCTGTGGGTGTATCCAGCAACGTCAGATAAGTTGGTTGAAAGGTCTATGAGCTGCGTGAAGCAGTTTATCAGATAAATGCAGACAAAAGCGTTCTGAAAGAAACAAAGCGAGATTACCACGATTGTTTCATTTTCAGTTGTCTAAAGGGGGTAGCACACCGGCCGCGCAGCTCAGCATCGCGTCGTGTTGCGTCTAGGACAACTCGGAGGTATTGTAAACCGGAAGTGCAAATTAAATAGCGCGAGCTTCGTCAGATAGCGTCTACTTCAAAATGCAAAATATAGGTTAGAAGCCAATGTTAATCCTTAATGATTTGGGACAAATATGATTTTATATAATGTTAAACTATGTGATGGCGCTGGGTGGCGCGATAGGGATTTGAGCAACTTCCTGAGTCACAGCTGGGCGGCACGGACAGGCGCCACCTGGCGGCGCCGGTGTGTGTATACTCATAGAAAACAATGTGTTAGATTTTTTTAGAACGGCGCGGCCGGTGTGCGATCCCCTTTAGGCTACGTTTACATTACAATAATTTTCTTTTGTGCTTTTGAAAAATGTCACGTATACACAACAAGAATATATAAAAAAATCTGCGCTTACGCAAATACACGAAAAAGACAAAAACTGCTGTATTACGTGGGCCAGACCAGTAGATGGTGATGTTACTTTGTAAAAAAACTGCACATACGCATTGTTCCACAGAACGATAAATACAAACAATTAAGATATCGAAAGCATCAAACAACTTTGTTTAGATGTTTGATTAGATCGGTTTATAACTATAAGTGACCCTGGACTATAAAGTGGCAAAATTGTTTCAATAAAAAAAAAAAAAAAACCGTTTCCTACGTCTGCAGACTCAATACCAGTGGCGGCCGGTGACTTCTTTTTCAACCTCTTTTTTTTACAGCATGTATTTAGCCCATCATGTGTGTTATGATAAAAGAGACCCTCGTGTTTGCCAGATACTTGCTTAATCTCATGCGTTATTAGAGGTTATTGTGAATGTGAGCGTCTCTTTTATCATAAACCTTTTCGATACGTGTGCAGCATGCACTTATTTTGACAAGACGCGTGATGTACATAGGTTCACATGTCGCATAGAACACATATTTTGACATGACAAGCAACACAAATTTTGAATTTGCGCCCCTCGGACGATAAGTCACCGGCCGCCACTGCTCAATTCTCATGCACATGACGTCGCTGTTCTCACAGATTTGTGTTTATTTCACATAGAAACGATAAAGCTGTCCATTTCAAAAACTAGATCTTTGAAAGCTGTTTTTGAAAGTTTGTGTTTTCTGGATCTTTTAAATGCTGTTTTGTGTAAACGAACAAGCAAAACACAAAAACTTTATCACGTCGGTTAGGGTTAGATTGTTGTAGTGTAAACGCCCCTTTACTGTTTGGTCTTGTAAATCATCTCACCTTACTGACAAGTGCACTCATTTCTCCAGGTGTGAGGCCATCATACACTCCAGCAAAGATGGGTATCGCTATAACAATATAGCTGAGGATACTGCCCATGTAGTCAAAAGTATTTACCCCAACTGAAACAAAAAAATGTAATAAGCATTTCAAATCCACTAAACCAAATATCCTCATTGTCATGTGTAGGTTTGATCATAAAAGTTATTTGTGCAAGTGCAAAAGTCTTAATTGTGACCCACAAAACAAGTCTTAGATCACACGGGTATATTTGTAGCAAATGCCAATACATTATTATTGATTTTTCTTTTATGCAAAATCTTAAGGATATTCTGTAAAGATTATGTTTCGTGATGATATTTTATCAAATTCCAACTGTAAATCTTATCAAAATTTATTTTTGTGAATGGAAACAGTTGCTAATGACTTCATTTAGGCAACTTTTTTTTAAGTATTTAGATTTTTTGCACCTTCAGTTTCCAGGTTTTCAAATAGCTGTATCTCGGCCAAATATGGTCATATCCTAATTTCAGAAAATTGACACTTATGACTTATGGTTTTGTGGTCCAGGGTCACAATTAGTTAAGCAGCCTAACTATAAGCTTAATGCAAAATCAAACTAACATTAGTCTTTTAGGGGAAGACCATTACAACTGTATATTTGAAAAATAAAAATGTGATTCGAGATATTAAAACATCTATATCTTAGTTATATCTTGATTCATTATATATTAGTCATATATTGATATTAATCATTTCAGTATTTGTAATATACACAATCTACATTTATTAATTTGGCAGACACTTCTATCTAAAGAGACTTAAAGCACATTTTGTTAAGTTTGTTTTTTACCTGAGAATTAAACCCACAACTATAGCGTAGCTATTATATTAAGTTAAGTCCTGTTTGGGCCAATGTGGAGCTCTCAAAAAAGAGAAAAGGTTCTTACTGTAAAGCCAAAACTCTTTATTCATTAGGCTTTTCTGAGTGGATAAAAGTATCTGTAGCCTTCGGTTCGTCCGCATGTGTTCCACCTTCCCTGCCCTAAACAAAACAAACACTTTTAGGGTCACCTGTTTTGGGATATTTTATTGTACGTAGAAAAAATATAGTGGTTATTTTAGGCAAATGTGCCCAAAAACAAACTGACCTGTAGAATGCGGCAGATTCTGCATTTACTCGAATCTGCATGTGTTTGAACCTGAAAACGACAAACCAGGAAAACAGAAAAGAATCAGGCCATCGAACAAAATAGTGTCATAGTTAAGCACGCAAGGTATTGTAGGTTATTTGTAGCAGCGAAGTATACGTCTCATGCATCCTCCCAATTCCTTTGAAAGAAGGTCGCATTTCGAGTATGCTTGCTTTTCTGAAATGATGACAGTTATGCAGCTCTCGAAAAGGACCTTCGTAAATGTATTGGTATATCAAGACAGTTTAAACAAATTTGTAAAAAAGTTTTTTTTAGATAATTCCTGCCTATCCTGCCTTTAACTTTTTAAATATCGCCCCATATTTGTTTTTACAGTCAAAAGAGGTAAAGACACATTTTTGGAAAGGTGTACGTCAGGCTATGGTGTAGGGTACACATCTATGAGGTTGAAAATTCCTGATTGATTTAATTCAGCTTTGTTCCAGATATAAATATTGATTAAGGAACATATTAGTTGTTGATTTTAGATGGATCTACCTGAAATCTCCTTCGAGTTTTTCTTGCTCAACCAGCATGGTCACAATGGGTCCTATCAAGATCTTATTGATGAAGGTTCCAATCCCGAAGTAGCCAAAGATGCTAACAAATCCAATCCAACCGGCACTAAGTGACAGGAAAAAAATATTTGAGTCATATTAAAATGTGTTCAAAGATCTGAATATAAATGAGTGCCTAAATATTATATTTAAATGATCTGTTGAAACACAGCGTTTCTGTAGCTGTTATATATTTAGCAGACGCTTTTGTTCAAAGCGTCTTACAGTGCATTACTAAGTATACATTTTATCAGTATGTGTGTTATCTGGGATTGACCCCACAACCTTTTACGCTGTTAACGCAATGCTATACTATTACAGAGCTACTGTTACACATCCCAGGGTATGCACATGCTCATAACATGCATGGCTTGAATACTGTAGGTCACTTTGAATGAAACCATTGACCAAACATACATGTAAATGTATATAAGAAGGACACTCTTTTTCACCTGTTAAAGCACTGATAGGTGTAGTAAGAGATGGTAAACGGGGAAACGAGAAGTCGACTAGCCATTGTGCTCATCTGCTTACATAACCTCTCCACATCTTGACTGATTCGCTGGTCTCTGTAAACAAACACACACACCACATTATTAAAGGAGATTAACTCTCGTAAATACTTGAATTGTCACGTACGGAAAATGATTTTACAGGTGTTTTGTGAATATATTACGGGTTGTCGATGTCTTTGTGTAGTACGTTGAGGGTGTAGTAAACGCGACCCTGAAAATAGGTGTCATGGAGTTCTTCTGTTAAAGACTTCCTCCAGCTCACATAAAGCAGGCTGCTGACGTACTGGTCCAGACTTTTCAGCTTAAAAAACAGATTATTGATTGATAGTGAACTACACATTTTACACTTTTTAATGTCAAGACAAAGACCAGCAAGAATGCATTCATTGACATTATGACTGACAGTGAAACCTATTCACATTAAAGGTCACCTAATATAAGAAATTCACTTTAAACAAAATTGGGATGTACACAACCCTTTAATGAAAATCTGCCCAATCCCATTTTTTAATCCCTGTACAACATCAACAATCTCACGGGACAAGTGTTGTCTGAGTAAAATGTCATTAATTTTTGCAGGCCACGCCCACAAATGTCTAAAGACAACAGTGAGGTCAAAATTAATAATTAATTATCAAAGATTCATTATGAACATGGTGGTGGTCTAATTAAAACAGTGTATGGTTGAAGTATACATAAGAGTAAACAGGGAGAAAACCAGCACCTCATTTGCATTTAAAGAGACACACACACACACACACACAAAAAAGCACTTTTCCCTGCACACCTAAAAATGGGCCTTTTCAACAAGGTGTATAAATTATCTGTAGGATATTTAGACCTAAAACTTCACAGGCACTTTCTGGGGATACGAGCGACTAATATTACATCTTAAAAAATTGCCATATCAGGTGACCTTTAATACAAAAGGCATCAATGTGTACACTACACACAAGTTTAAAATCAATACTCAATAATGCTGTGAGCAGCTTGCTGACTCATTTAATTGTGTTTCAACACCCATTCTTATACAGCATCAATGTATCATGCATATATATTAGACAAACTTACTGTTGAATTGATCAGGATGAGTAAGACTGCAAACAACACCATATCTTTAAATCTGCTGTAGTTCTTCTCAGACAGAATCTCATAAAACTGACTCGGAATCAGACCCACTTGATAAATCACAAGCTGAACTGAAATGAAAGTTGAATTTACTTAGCAATCAAAAACAAAATGTTTACTATAAAAGTAATTAAATGACTCCAACAAATACCTGAAAGTGTGACGCCAAGGAGCGTCATAAACATTCGCACATTTTGATTGGCCCAGGATGGGAAAAGGATCTTTAGAATACTGCAGAACCTCTGTAGGAACTTCCAGTCCAGTTTTGGTCTTGGTGATATAATAAACAATCATATAAGTCAACCGCAGTTTAACATTTAGAGGTATAAGTGTCAAGACTACCACAAGAAATGAACTAAGTTAAACTCTTTGATAGAGAAGATAACTGGATCTTACCTGTTTGTACTGTTCTTCATTGGTGGCATGATGATGAAAGGATGGTGAATGTATTTGGAGACCTTCTGGCTGTCGAATCGTATTGCTGTTTGATCATTCAAAGTGATGAGCTTTGGGGTCAAAGTCTGTTATTGCACGTGACAGGGTCTTAAATAAAATACTTTGTCATAAAAAATAAATAAAGATCTAGCGTCTTTTTTCCTAAATTATTTAGACGTTTTTAAAAGAATAAACAAACAGCAATATTTCACGTGAGTAAAAACACAAACGCATGAACTGATATTATTATTTCTCTGGATATGCTTTGTAAAATAAAAACAGAAGTTACTCTTCTTCTATTTCGCAATGTGAAAAGCGCACGCGCTGTAAGACACTACAGCGCCGCCTGCCGTAAGGGAATCATTATGACACGACACAGTGCTAGTTAAAAATATGGTAGTACACTCATAAATAGAAATAGAAAAAACACTATAATAAATATATTATTGCTTAATATATAGCCTAAAATATATAGCTCGTTCTTACAGAAAATGTAAATTATTTAAGTTTGCGTTTATTACAAAATTGAATCATATTGAGTGTCAGTGACATCGTCTCCTTAAAAAAGTGAAGAGTCAAAGGACGCGAATGTGAAATGAAATCAGTGTTAATAAGTACTCGTTAGCAGAGATCAGCTTTCAGTATTACTTCTGCAAATGTATGCATGAGGCGCTGCGCAGACTGGTCGTAATGACACTAAAGTGTCGCGAGAGCACATCTATCCAATCGCTCTCGCAGTACTTTGACGTCTTATGCCGATCGTTCTGCGCAGCAACGTATTAAGTCGCCTCACCTTTTGAAATTTGGCCAGAAGGTCGACGAAACAAACGGACACTGAACAGAAAGATGTTAATGCAGAATTGAAGGTTAGTAGATGTTGATGTAAGGGACACTTCTTTAATGTATCAATCTTGTAAATGATTCGCGTTATTTGTTTGGTTTGCTTTGACAAGAGTTGGGTCGTTGCTCGTATATCTTACAATGTCAGTGAGATACCAAAATTCAATACTTATAAAATCACAAAATTGGGAAATTATTGAGACATTCAATGTGTTTCCTATTTAATTATGTCTGAGTGAAGCGTTTTATTCACTTATTGAGGATGTTTGTATAAACTACAATAATATTTGTCATTCCTTTTACTAAATGCTTGATGACATCATCATCTTCTAGGTGGACAAATGACCCAGTGCACATTAGCAATAAACTTAGCGATTAAATTAGTAATTAACCCCTAAAATGGGGTCAGTGCCTAATGTGGGACACTTGTAGTGTTTGTAGGTGTCCGATTTAATGCCAGTAAAACTATGAGTTAGCAAAGCTGTGGTGTCATCAAAATCCTGTTTTTGTTTTTAAATGGTATTAGGTGTGGATTTAATGTTTTGACTAAACATTGCAATGTGTCACAAAAGTCTGAATTTTAAAAAAATGTCCCACATTAGGACGATTCACAATATGTGTGGTTTAAGTGACATGTGATGGTGTGTATTGTGCTCAATGTATTTATTTTTTGACTTTAAATCAATTAAAAATTTGATTCATTCTTCTGGAATCAGAGAATGACTTAAAGTCTTGCTCTTTAGTTTTAATAATACTTGAGGAAAGAGCCAAATAACTTAAATCTTTGAAGTCTTTACATGTAGCCTTCTTGAACCTTTAAATGATTAGTCCATTTTCTTAAAAAAAAAAAAAAAGATAATTTACTCACCACCATGTCATCCAAAATGTTGATGTCTTTCTTTGTTCAGTCGAGAAGAAATTATGTTTTTTGAGGAAAACATTCCAGGATTTTTCTAATTTTAATGGACTTTAATGGACACCAACACATAACAGTTTTAATGCAGTTTAAAATTGCAGTTTCAAAGGACTCTTAACGATCTCAAACGAGGCATAAGGGCCTTATCTAGCCAAACGATTGTCATTTTTGACAAGAAAAATAAAAAATTTGCACTTTTAAACCACAACTTCTCGTCTATCTCCGGTCCTGTGACGCGCCAGAGCGACCTCACGTAATTGCGTAATGCCATGGAAAGGTCACGTGTTACATATGAAATGCACATTTGCGGACCATTTTAAACAATAAACTGACACAAAGACGTTAATTAGTATCATTCGACATAAAACAACGTCAGAACGGTCCTCTTTCTCCACACTTGCAAACACTGGGGCGTAGTTTCACATACGTCATCTGTGACCTCTTGAGGTCACGCTGGCACGTCACAGGACATAGACGAGAAAGTGTGGTTTAAAAGTGCATATTTTTTATTTCTCTTGTCAAAAATGACAATCGTTTCGCTAGATAAGACCCTTATGCCTCGTTTGGGATCGTTTAGAGTCTTTTGAAAATCCGTTGAAACTGCAATTTTAAACTGCATTAAAACTGTTACATGTTGGGGTCCCTTAAAGTCCATTAAAATATGAGAAAAATCCTGGAATGTTTTCCTCAAAAAACATAATTTCTTCTCGACTGAACAAAGAAAGACATCAACATTTTGGATGACATGGTGGTGAGTAAATTATATGGATTTTTTTAAAGAAAATTGTCTAATCCTTTAACATAAAGAAACACAGACTGTAACACTTTATCAGGCCTGTTTGATAGATAGTTATGATAGTGAACTTGTAATAATCCCAGACATCTGTTGTTCAAAAATATAAATACGTATTATTGATTCAGAAATTTTATTTTCATAGACTAAAATGTAAAGAACATAACAGGATTTGAGAATAAATCCCATGAGCACAAAAATATCCCACTGCAAGCGATTATGTACAAGAAAAAAAATCCCTTTTACTTACGAAAAGGGCCAACAAATATCAGTGCAACAAATTCAGATTCTTTTCACGCTTGGGAGAAACCAATCAGTATAATAATTAATGATTATTTAAAATGTCTGATTTTTTACAAGGCTGCCAAAATGCAAAAAAGGTTTACTAAACAAAGCAGCCATTTGCTAAAAATAGGCACTGTGAGATATGAGATTTCAACAAACAAACGTGTACCCACAGTATAGCACAATAAGCTTTCCACTTCACGCCATGCATATATACCACATGGCTAAGTAAATAATGTTGACTGATTGTTCAACCGATAAATAAAAAGTGTCTGTGTTTAACTGAAAGTTATTTTTTTAATTGACATTTATTCCCCTCTCTTCTGTACAAATAACAATGTGCGAATTAAGTATGGCCACAATATCTAACAAGCAGACATGACGTGATATATATTAAACAGCTAGTCTACAGTGTACACAGAATCGTGATTTTGCTTGTAAAAAAACATGAATCGTCCTTTGTCAACCCACTTCAGCAGTTCATTGTCTTCGATCGGCGTACATATGGAAGATCTTTTGATTTGGTCAAAGTATGCGTGCCATGTCGAGTTCAGCGAAAATATTTACGATAAAAAACGGATTGAATATGAGCAGTTGAATGTCAACACACATGAGCATCAAATACGTAAAGTTGATGATTATATCAGTTTTTTATCAACTTTTTTTTTAGGTATGAAAGAAACAAAGTGCTCTTGTCCGACCAGTAAAAAAATAATCTCTACAGCTCATCAGCTCCTTTTAAAAAGCTGCAGGCGTTCATTTAAGAGAGTCCTCTTGTTTATTTTGTTTAGCGATGGACTTTCCATCCCAACGGCGTTTTCCTCTTCTTCACTGCACTTGTCTTGCACTGTGCAGTTATTTGTTAAATGGCAAACAGGCCGGCAGTATGACTGTGGCACAGGCCGGTCCGGCTAAAGGTTCTGCCACATCCCCTTCCATTTCTGTCCATGTGCTTTTCTCCGGGCTGTAACAAATGGTGGATGACTTATAGGCTCCCTGCAAAAGAACATCAATGATGAGTTACTGTCAACGTACACGCATAAAAAAATGGACCCTAGCTATCACTGACACTGTCCTTTTTCAAGAAGTACACCTTTGCACCTAAAGAGTTAGACCTCAGAAGTACATATTGGTACCAAATGCATACATGTACCTAAATGGTAAATATATGGGGCTTTTTAAAGGATACTGCCCCAGTGACAGCTTGGGATAATTTTTTTCTGTAATTTATTCAATCATTCAGAAACTTTTGTAAGAGTGTAATGCAATATTGTTTTCTCCTAGAAGAAGTTTTCTCCCCACAAAGGGGCGCTATAGGCATATTTAAATTGTAAGGGATTATTGTTTTAAGGGACAATATGTAAGAGTTTTGCGTTAAAGGATTAGTCCATTTTCTATCATTTACTCACCACCATGTCATCCAAAATGTTGATGTCTTTCTTTGTTCAGTTGAGAAGAAATTATGTTTTTTGAGGAAAACATTCCAGGATTTTTCTCATTTTAATGGACTTTAATGGACCCCAACACTTAACAGTTTTAATGCAGTTTAAAATTGCAGTTTCAAAGGACTCTAAAAGACCTCAAACAAGGCATAAGGGTCTTATCCAGCGAAACGATTGTCATGTTCAGCAAGAAAAATTAAAATATGCACTTTTAAACCACAACTTCTCTTCTTCCTCCGGCTGTGTGACGCGCCAGCGTGACCTCACGTAATTGCGTAATGACGTCGAAAGGTCACGTGTTACATATATGAAACGCACTTTTACGTACCATTTTAATCAATAAACTGACACAAAGACATTAATTAGTATCATTCGACATACAACAACATCGGAACCGTCCTCTTTCTCCACACTTGTAAACATTGGGGCGTAGTTTCGAACACGTCCCCTGTGACCTCTTGACGTGATGACGTATTGCGTGATGTCGCGTTGGCGCTTCACACAGCCGGAGGAAGACGAGAAGTTGTGGTTTAAAAGTGCATATTTTTTATTTTTCTTGCCAAAAATGACAATCGTTTCGCTAGATAAGACCCTTATACCTCTTTGGGATCGCTTAGAGTCCTTTGAAACTGCAATTTTAAACTGCATTAAAACTGTTACGTGTTGGGGTCCATTAAAGTCCATTAAAACGAGAAAAATCCTGGAATTTTCCTCAAAAAAACAAAATTTTTTCTCTACTGAACAAGGAAAGACATCAACATTTTTTTTGATAACATGGTGGTGAGTAAATTATCTGGATTTTTTTTAGGAAAATGGACTAATCCTTTAAATTATCCAAATGAATATTAATTCATTAGCACAGCATTATATATTTTATTTTTACATGTGTACTTGCATTATCGCAAATGTCTTTAATGTTTGAATTCAGGGAATTTACAGTTTTTAACCAGTTTTACGCCCTTGTTCTTAGGGTCGCTTGTCAAAGATTTCATGTCTGTGTCAGGGGGTGTGCACACCAAAGCTTTTAAATGCATCTGAATATGCTAGGAGGATGCCGACTGCCAGCCTTTTTCAGCTGAGCGCTTGCTTGCAATGATACTTTTTCTTTGTTGTTTATCAGTCATTGAACGATGCACCGGTTCGTTGTTGTGATGTTTATCCTGCCCCTCCTCCAACTGTTGCGTTGAGCGCAGAAAAAAACGCAGAGCGGCAGCTTTCAGTGTGAAAAAAAACCACAAGCTGCTGGCTTTTTTCAAAAGTGCCGCGCTTCCATTGGAAACAATTGAAAATATACGCCGACGGCCAGTATAAAAGCTTTGGTGTACCTTATTCTCGGTTTCCGCTTTTGCTGTCATGGAAACCATAGATGTGTTTGACTTCATGTGGCACTCCACAGACCAATCAGCGTAGGACATCAAATATCGCAAAAGTGATTAGAAAATGGTACTGTTGCAGTGCTCTGTGATACTTTGATGTCATAAGGCAATCGATCTGTGCAGCGCTGTTTGCGGAAGTAGTACTTGTAGCGTTTAGCATGCCAATCTGCTGTTGCTTCTATCAAGACACCCTGTGGGTTTACATTATAATGTAATGGTTTATTTCATTATATCATCCATGTACATGATTTGTGTGTCGGATCAATTTTTATTAACATTAAAGGTGAAGACTACAACGCCCATCGTTCCACGCGCTTTCACGGCGTCATCAAGCTGCGCCGTTGTTGTTGATTAGTGACCTCTAGTGGCGAAAATTACACAATGTGCCTTTAAAGGTGCATTGTGTAACTTTTAAAAGGATCTCCTAACAGAAATGGAATATAATATACATAACTATATTATTAGTGGTGTATAAAGAACTTACTAAATAAATTTTATTGTTTTTATTACCTAAGAATGAGCCGTTTTTATCTACATACACCGCGGGTCTCCTTACATGAAGTTTCTACAGTAGCCCTAAACGGACAAACTTTCTACAGAACGCGTTTCGTCCCTACGTTGTCTCAGAAGACGACATGTTTGTCCTGTGGTGCCTATCATATGTGTTTTGAAATGGAGGGGTGAGCTGTTGGTTGCAATTCGCAATCTGACCACTAGATGATAGAAAATACTAGTTTCAGTCCTTACAAAACGAAGGTAAATGGGTGTGTTTAAGAGTAAGTGATGTTTACCATGCTCCAGCTGTAGCCACCAACTAAGTAAATACTATCATCAAGAACGGCACATCCAGGGCCGCTTCGTCCCTCCAGGATCGGCGTTTGCAGAATATCCCACTGGTCTGCTTTGGGGTCGTAGCATTCAACCAGCATTACATCCAGATGAGAAAAACCTGCACACAGAACATCAGCATTAATAGACATACGTGCCACAATGTCATTAGAAAATAGCGTTTTTCTCTTAATGAGGACTGCGATTTTATCAGCCATCTTGGGATTTAATTCTGAAGTGAATTAATGTATTAAATATCCAATAATTGTAGTATTGATTAGTGTTGTCTGGTTGATGATTACCTTTTAAGTGATTGCCGCCAATAGCATACAGGCGATCGTTCATAACTGCGAGAGCGTGTATGGCTCGCTTAGTGTTCATGTCTTGTTTCCGAGCCCAGACGTCCATAACGGGGTCGTAGCAGTAAAGCCAAGACACGTATTCTCCGTTGTGAACTCCACCTGAGTCAAAACATTTACAATGTACATTTCAATATGAGGAAAGGTAGAGTTTTTTAATGTAGATAGCTGATTGCTAAAGTCAATTAAATCTAAAACTTTTAAAGCAATATTATTCCAGGTTGAAGTTGTTCTAAGCTGTATATTTTTAATAGCTTGCATAAAATGACGCTACTGTCGGACAGATGTCGCCTAATATCACACCTGTCTCTGTGATGGCTCTAGGCTTTGTGAACAGCAGGAAGACTGTTGTGTTTTTTAATCCAAACGGTAAAGGAGCCAATCAGAAACGCTCTTTGCATGTTTGTCTGGACTCTACAAGACTACAAGCACCGCCCATTACAAGATAAGTCCACTAGCCAATCACAGACAAGCATGCAAAATTGTTAAATGTTTGTATTGTTTTTATGGCAGGTTTAATACGGCATTTGATTTTTACTGCAAAGAAATTAAATGAGACATTTCACAAGACTTTTTAAAATGTAAAATAAATCTTTGGTACATATGTGAAGTATAAGCTTAAATATAGATATAATACCATATAGATCATTTATTATAACATGTTAAAAGGAGAAACCACCGTTTTTGAGTGTGTCCTTTAAAATGCAAATGAGCTGATCTCTGCACTAAATGTCAGTGTCGTGGTTGGATAGTGCAGATTAAGGGGCTCTATTATCCCCTTCTGACATCACAAGGGGAGCCAAACTTCAATGACCTATTTATTCACATGCTTGCAGAGAATGGTTTACCAAAACTAAGTTACTGGGTTGATCTTTTTCACATTTTCTAGGTTGATAGAAGCTCCGGGGACCCAATTATAGCACTTAAACATGGAAAAAGTCAGATTTTCATGACATGTCCCCTTTAAAGTAATATTAACTTTCTGATTCAAAAGCTGACATATACAGTATAGCACGTCTGTGAATGCTAACATCGGATTGGCTGATGTCTTTGGAGGGCATCTGGTCAAAGTTAGCAAACTGACAGGAAAACAGCTACAGCACTTTATAAGTTTAGCTCTACAACACTACTATACAGAATAATAATTTAATAATTCCTCAATATGTAAACACACAAAAATGTGGACCGAAATTCACTGAAACCCTATTGGGGAATATGTGATATGTTGCCATCTACACTTCCATTGTAACTTCACAAATAACACTTTTATCATTTTAAGTAGGCACGACAAATACGAGTAAATATGTGGACTTGAAATATTAATTATATTGATAGATTTTATTAGCTCATTTGTTACAAATGAATAACTTCCTTAAGGAAAAAAGTTTTTAATCCAAAACAAAAAAATTTAAATGAGACAAACGTACAGTTTGGTTTAATCGTGTAATTAAAATCCCATATATCTAATTAATTATGCATAAATGGCAACTGTCAAGATGACTCGACAGTACCCAGATGAAGCCATGTATGTTACAATTTCAGGCGCAATCTTAGGTTTTCTGGGAATATCAAACCTCGGAATGTCATCACTGACCAATCAGAAGCAATCATTCCAGAGCACTGTGTAATAATTATGTTTATACATGCTGTGATTAAATTACCGTCTAATTTAAACTTGTATTAAAGGGGCATTATCATGAAAATCTGACTTTTTTCATGTTTAAGTGCTATAATTGGGTCCCCAGTGCTTCCATCAACCTAGAAAATGTAAGAACTAACCAGTAATTTCTAAAACCATTCTCTGCAAGCATGTGAAAAAAAAGGGGTCATTGAAATTTGGCTCCCCTTGTGATGTCAGAAGGGGATAATTCCGCCCCTTAATCTGCACTATCCAACCACGGCACTGCCATTTAGTGCAGCGATCTAAAAACGGCACATTTTTGCTCACACCAATAAAGTGACTATTTTAACATGCTATATTAAATAATTTTTTATGATATTTTAAGCTAGAACTTCACATACGTACTTTGGGGACACCAAAGATTTATTTGACATCTTAAAAAAGTCTTATGAAATGTCCCCTTTAAATCTGCAATATTTTAAGATGTGCTCTGCTAAGATCTGCTGTTAATAAGAGCACATCTTTATTCTTCTACTTCTAGGCTTCATGACTTGAATGTCATCTGTTAGTAGAGTTTCAGACACATTGAATAATACACTGTTTGGATGAGGTTTATTGTCAAACCTGAGATGTATATTTTCCCATTGTGCACGGCCCCTGCGTGTGCAGCCAACGGCTGGGGAAGAGACGAAACGTAATTCCATTCGTTTGTCTCAAGGTTATAGGCTTCAACGCTAGACAGATAACCTGTCTCGTTCCTTCCCCCAACAACATACAAGTGCTTATCCAGGCAGCAAGCGAAGAAACTCGCTCTCCTGAAACAAAGACATGATGGAAAGATCTCTTAAAATCCGTCATCGCCGAGACTGTTTACAGCAAACATGCCCGTAGCAGCCAAGAGAAGAAATTCATCACGAAGGCTTAAGAAATAATTATAGTCATATTTCCAGCTCGTATTATGAAGAGCTCTCATTATTTTAGGAATCATAAGTCATTTTCAGAAAACAAAATGCTTCATACCTTTCCTGCATGGGAGGCAGCTGAATCCAGCTATTGAATCTTGGGTCGTATCGACTTACGAAGTTAGTGCTGTGCTTGCCTGCAAATATTAAAACTATTAGTATCAAATTATTAAGCATTTCTACGTCTAGGATAACTATAGACCTGATATAGTCCGGCTATGAGTAACCCACTTGTAGCCAAAATAAACTTGAATTGGGTTACCAAAATAACTTGTGAGATGTATAATATCCCATCGTGTAAGGCGCAAAGCCAACAATGATTTACAAGAAGTTTGGTTTCATTAATTTATTTTCATTTGGGCCATAGTAAGACGTCTTTTACATTTTCACCAACATTTTGCCTTGTTTTAGCGTAGACGGCGAGTTTAGACGGCGATTAGGCGTCTTATAAACGCAAAATTACTTGATGGGATACATTGGGTGACTATATAAAAAAAGTTAAAGCTATTGTGCAACATATCTTTAAATTCTGCACATGATAATAAATAGATATAGATATAAAAATATTTTACCATTAGGGTTCCACTGGTCCTCTCCACCCATTAACAGCAGAAAGTTTTCCACTTCAACCACACAGTGATGGGCACTGTTATATGGCATTACTACAACACAAAGATTAAACAACAAATCAGTCTGATACTCCGGTAACATTCACATTAACATGAACGAAATTTTCAATCTGAGCCATAATGAACCAGTAATTTGCTTTTTCAGCAGCCATCAGATTCAGGTGGTACATCCCTTTTTGTGTCTGTAACGGTACATTCACACGGGGCGTAAGCGTTAACACTTCCCATTCACTTTTACGGCGCATTCACACGGGGCGTAAGCGTTGACGCTTCCCATTCACTTTTAATGGGTGACGTCAAGCGAACTGAATTGTGGATCCGTCGGCACCGCGTCAGTGCCATTGCTCGCGGCAGAAGTTGAACATTTCTCAACTTTTCAATCGGCAATGCGAGCGTCGGCCAATCAGATTGCCTTAAGCAAATAACCTAGTCAGAGCCAGCCAATTACGTTTATGGAAGACCTGAGCATGTGCTGCGGCCCCTGTGATTGGCTGTTGGCCACGCTTCAGACAAGCCTTCCGTTAAGCGTTAACGCTTACGCCCCGTGTGAATGCGCCGTTAATGGGAGACGTTATGCGTTGGAGAACTGAATTGTGGATCCGTCGGCGCCGCGTCAGTGCCGTTGGTCGCGGCAGGAGTTAAACATTTCTCAACTTTTCAAGCGGCGATGCGTGCGTCAGCCAATCAAATTGCCTTATGCAAATAACTTGGGCAGAGCCAGCCAATTACGTTTATGGAAGACCGGAGCTTGTGTTGCGGCCACTATGATTGGCCGTTGTCCACGCTTCAGACAAGCCTTCCGTCAAGCGTTAACGCTTACGCCCCGTGTGAATGTACCGTAAGCTGCAATTCAACGACTGGCCACTAGAGGCTGGCTCCAAAAGGGAGTCAATACCATAACCCCCCCATGTTATATTTGTAAGCAAGGTAAGGTACGAGAGGCTGTGCTGTATCGTGAATAAGTAACGGCTGAAGTTGCAACCCCTTCAGCTCTTACTTATTCATGATACAGCACTTGCCTCGAGTACCTTACTGCTTTTTTAAAACGGTTACCACTAGGGATGCACCGATACCACTTTTTTGGAATACGAGTCCGAGTACTTGCATTTCAGTATTTGCCTGATACCGAGTACTCTGCCTCTTTGGACAACACGAGGCATTAACCCCTTACATGCCGCTCAAACATAGACATTTCTCAGACCGTGGTATCGATCCCTGGTATCGGGGGACTTTTAACGAGTACTTTAGAAAATGTGGTATCGAGGCCGATACCCAATACCAGTATCGGTATCGGTGCATCCCTAGTTACCACACAATATTAAAGTAAAAAAAATTAGTGCAACTTTCATGAAGTTAAATCAATAAAAAGCATTCCTTCCGCTAGAAAAAATAGTCCCTGACCATGAACAAAAATGTGTTCCAATGTGTAATATGCATGAAAGCTCAAATAAAAACAACAAACCGATACTGTGGTTGCTAAGGGTGTTGCTAAGGGCGCAGTGATAAACAGAACCATTGGGTGAAGCGGTCATAGCCGTGTTTTATCGTGAATAAAGCACACCTGTTGACCAATCAGAATCAAGGATTGGAACTATATTATAGCAGAAAAAAAATGTTTACATCCTGGTACAAAAAGTGTTTATGGTCTATATAAAAAATGGGGTGAATTTTTGTAACTCATCAGTTTACATTATGTTAACTCTTTCCCCGCCAGCATTTTTTTAAAAGTTACCAGCCAGCGCCATCATTTTTTATGATTTTCACAAAAGTTTAATGCCTTCCAGAAAATGTTCTTCTTTAACTCTTCTTTAACTCTTATCTTGTCAATTATAAGAAAACATAAAAAAAGGTGTTCCTGATGAGTTTTTAATGTTAATTTGTAATACCATGATTATCCACTAGATGGTGCACTTACCCAATTTATAAAAAACTGAAGCAAAAAAATTATTTACTAACTCTGTGTAGGTTTTTTATAATCGTTCTAAATTTGATCTCTAACATAAATCTTCCACAAAAATGCTATTATTTGAGCTTTTTTTAAGAATAATACCCATATTTAGGAGTTTATAAGCAGATAAAAATATAGATAGGAAGGAATTTTTTTCCTGGTTTGTTTGTTGTTTGTTTGAAAGCAGAAGGTCTGTTCTTTCATTTGATATATTTGTATGTTTATATATTTGTAGAAAAAAAATTCCTGGAGGGCATTTTGTGAAACTTTGTGAAAATCACAAAAAATGCTGGCAAGCAACTTTTCAAAACAAATGCTGGCGGGGAATGAGTTAAATATATAAACATGCAATATGTCATATTAAGAACCAGACCCTCTGCTTTCAAAAGAAAAAAAGTGTTTCATCCTATCTTTTTTTCTTTATATCACCTCTCATATATGGGTAGGTTTCTTCAAAAATAAAAAAATTGAGCACAAAGCTAAAAAAAATGCATTTTTATAAAAGATTTTTATTAGAGATCAGATTTAGAATGATTATCATACACAGTTTTAACTGTTTTTGGCCTTAGTGGATGCTTCTGTGTTTTATAAGTTGTGTAAGAGCGCCACCTTGTGGATAATAGCAACAATATGGCTTGCTGTAAAAACCCGTCATTGGCAGGGAAGCATTTTCTCTTAATTGACGAGATAACTTGCAATGGCAGGGAAAGAGTTAAGCCTTAAAGTACTGCACAATTAAAGATCCACAATTATGGATTGCCGCCGCTGTCACTTCCGTCGAGCTAAGCGGTTGTGGTTTCAGCAAACAGGCACCTCAGCTCCACCCACGTTCCGCCTCTTTGCCCATTTTTGGTTATTCTGGAGTGACGCGTGTTACTGTGCAGCCAAAAATGCTCTTCAGATACATACTGTACAGGTGACAACACGGACACTACGTCCATGTTTTATACAATCGTGCAGGGACACATTTGATTTGTTAGGTTATTGGGGAAATAATGCAGTCACATTTGACATTTTATTAAATTTATGAAAAAGTGCATTCAGTCCATACATTTTTTATCAATATGCATCTTCCCTGAAAGCGAACCCATGACGTTTGTGCTGCTAAGTGCTAACGCAATGCCCCATACAGTATATACAGAGTCTCGGGTGCAGATGTGTGACAGAAGCCTGATGTTCAATCTGTATTCTTTCCCATCTCTGTCTCCTCTTATTCGTCACCTACTGCAAAAGTGACCCCCAGTTGAAATAGAGAGAAATGGTCGTAGGGTGACAGTCATAATGAACACGATCATGTTCACTCCATAAATCTCCGTCCCGTGCCCGTGCAGCGTAAATCAGTCGTACGCTAAGAGCCACCTGTCTGCCTCCATCATTCATTTCCACTGTCACATCACCGCTGCCTGATGGATCACAGTTGCTGTAAAATTAGACAGCCTTGAATCTTGCTTTTTTCCAATTGGCCTCTTCTACCGCAGTGTAAGTCGCACTGAATGAAGCCGGACTGCACGGCTCTTTCTCACGGGGGCAGGTGATACCTCCTGACACGAAACTGTGATCCATCTGACACTGAATTGATGCCGTGCAGGGTCTGTTGACATTTACAGCTGCAGACAGACGCAGCGTGACTCGATAAGATGATTCAAATGATCAAGAGGTCACAGTCCGGCCCTTCTTATTGATCTTACGGTCTGATCTACACAATTGAACATCTAGATGAATCAAGAAAACATATCGCTAAACTGACTGAACCTGAAACCTGCCGACTCTATAGAGACAAATGATATTGACTTTTAGCCTAAATGCAGAGGTCTCCAGACATTCAGCATTATAAAGTCCTGTATCACACGCCACAGCAGATTTCTTTGTTATTCAATATAATAAAACTGAAAGTCATCTCCGGGATAAACAAAGTTTTGATGTTGACAATATATTACAAATAATTCAACCCCCTAAAGAAAGTCAGGAGAAATTTTACACTGTTTATGTTAAAGAAGCATACTGATGAGCTTGAAAAATATGCTTTGTTTTTCCCTTTCTTTCTTTCTTTCTTTCTTTCTTTCTTACTTTCTTTTTTGTCCTTGCTACCTTCCTTCCTTCTTTCTTTCTTTCTTAATTTCTTTATTCGATCAATCTTTCATCCTTTCCATCTATCTTTCCTTTTTTCATTTTGCTTTCTTCCTAACTTCATCTTTTCTACCTTTCTTCCCTCTTTTTTCTTCCATCCATCTTCTTTCTTTCTTTCCTTCCTTCCTTCATTCTTTCTTTCTTCATTCCCTTTTTTTCTTTTCCTTACATCTTCCTTCTTTATTCCTTGCTTCATTCCTTTATTTTTCCTTCCTTCCTTCTTTCCTTCCTAACTTCCTTCTTTCTTTTTCATTTCTTCATTCCATCCATCTTTCCTACTTTCTTTTTGCTTTCTTACTTCCTTCCTTCATCTTTTTTTACCTTCCTTTCCTCTTTTTTATTCCATCCATCTCCTTTCTTTTTTCTTTCTTTCCTTCCTTCCTTCCTTCCTTCTTTCTGCATTCCCTCTTTTTTCTCCTTCCATCTTCTTTCATTCGTCCTTGCTTCATTCCTTTATTTTTCCTTCCTTCCTTCTTTACTTCCTTCCTTCCTTCTTTCTTTTTTATTTCTTCATTCCATCCATATTTCCTACTTTCTTTTTGCTTTCTTACTTCCTTCCTTCATCTTTTTTACCTTCCTTTCCTCTTTTTTATTCCATCCATCTCCTTTCTTTTTGCTTTCTTTCTGCATTCCCTCTTTTTTCTTCTCCTTCCATCTTCTTTCTTTCGTCCTTGCTCCATTCCTTTATTTTTCCTTCCTTCCTTCCTTCTTTATGTATTTTTTCATTCCATCCATCTTTCCTTCTTTCTTATTGCTTTCTTACTTCATCTTTTCTACCTTCCTTCCTTTATTCATTCTTTCTGCATTCCCTATTTTTTCTTACCTTCCATCTTCTTTCTTTCTTTCTTTCTTTCTTTCCTTCCTTCCTTCCTTCTTTCTGCATTCCCTATTTTTTCTCCTTCCATCTTCTTTCATTCGTCCTTGCTTCATTCCTTTATTTTTCCTTCCTTCTTTCCTTCCTTCCTTCCTTCCTTCTTTCTATTTTATTTCTTCATTCCATCAATCTTACTTTCTTTTTGCTTTCTTACTTCCTTCTTTCATCTTTCTTACCTTCCTTTCCTCTTTTGTATTCCATCCATCTCCTTTCTTTTTTTTTCTTTCTTTCCTTCCTTCCTTCTTTCTGCATTCCCTCTTTTTTTCTTCTCCTTCCATCTTCTTTCTTTCGTCCTTGCTTCATTCCTTTATTTTTCCTTCCTTCCTTCCTTCTTTATGTATTTTTTCATTCCATCCATCTTTCCTTCTTTATTTTTGCTTTCTTACTTCATCTTTACCTTCCTTCCTTTATTCATTCTTTCTGCATTCCCTATTTTTTCTTACCTTCCATCTTGTTTCTTTCTTTCTTTCTTCCTTCCTTCCATCCTTCCTTCTTTCTTTCTTCATTTTATCAATCTTTCATCCTTTTCAGCCATCTTTCCTTCTTTCTTTTTGCTTTCTTACTTCCTTCCTTCATCTTTTCTACCTTCCTTCCCTCTTTTTTCTTCCATCCATCTTCTTTCTTCCTTTTTCCTTTCTTTATTCATTCTTTTTGCATTCCCTCTTTTTTCTAACCTTCCATCTTCTTTCTTTCTTTCTTCCTCCTTTATTTCTTTCTTCATTCCATCAATCTTTCATCCTTTTCAGCCATCTTTCTTTCTTTCTTTTTGCTTTCTTACTTCCTTCCTTCATCTTTTCTACCTTCCTTCCCCTTTTTTTTCTTCCATCCATCTTCTTTCTTCCTTTTCCTTCCTTTATTCATTCTTTTTGCATTCCCTCTTTTTTCTAACCTTCCAACTTCTTTCTTTCTTTTTCCTACTTTATTTCTTTCTTCATTCCATCAATCTTTCATCCTTTTCAGCCATCTTTCCTTTTTTCTTTTTGCTTTCTTACTTACTTTCCTTCATCTTTTCTACCTTCCTTCTCTCCTTCCCCTTTTTTTTTTCTTCCATCCATCTTCTTTATAACTTTCTTTTTTCATTCCTTCCTTCATTCATTCTTTCTGCATTCCCTCTTTTTCCCCCTTCCATTTTCTTTTTTCTTCATTGCTTCCTTCCTTTATTTTTTCTTTCTTCCTTACTTCTTTCTTTCTTTCTTTCTTTCTTTCTTTATTTATTTATTTGTTCAATCAATCTTTCATTCTTTCTTTTTGCTTTCTTACTTCCTTCATTTTTTTCCTTCTTTCAATCTTTCATTTTTTCTTTCATTCATCTTCTTCATTTCATTCTTTCCTTTTTGCTTTTCCTTTCTTCATTCCTTCCTTTATTTTTTCTTCCTTCCTTTCTTCTTTCTTTTTGCTTTCTAACTTCCTTCCTTCATGATTTCTACCTTCCTTCTTCCCTCTTTTTTTCACCCATCTTCTTCTTTCTTTTTACTTTCTTACTTCCTTAATTCATTCTTTCTGACTTCCCGGTTTCCCTTTCACATTCCCTCTTTCTTTTTGCCTTCCTTGCTTCCTTAATTTTTTCTTCCTTTCTTTCTTTCTTTCTTCCTTCATTTTTTCTTCTTTCCTTCATTCTTTCTTTCTTCCCTTATTCATTCATTTTCTCTCTCTCTCCTTCTCTCTCTTTCTTTCTTTTATTGATTTATTCATTCATTGTGACATTCACAAATTGACAACTGACATAATCAAAAAATTAAACACCAATTTTTTTTTATTTTGACTATTAAAAGGTTATTTAAACATCATTGTAGTACGTATAAGCTATTGTGTTAGAGACTTTATTCTGGAATGCAGTAAATTGTCATAAGAGTAACTTTTTTCAATTAAAAAGATTTAAACATCATCCGAAAGTTAGATAAACAAGCTTTTCATTGATTTATGGTTTGTTAGGGTAAGACACAACTATTTAAAAATTTGGAATCTGAGGGTGTAAAAAAATCAAAATGGTAAGAAAATCCCCTTTTAAAGTCATTAATAAACATTTAATAAACATTTTTACAATAAAACATTTTTATATATTTATGGTAGGAAATTTATGAAATATCTTCGTGGAACATGATCTTTACTCGATATCCTAAAGATTTTTGACATAAAAAATCAATAATTTTGACCCATGCAATGTATTGTTGGCTATTGTTACAAATATACCCTGTCCAGGGGTCACAAATGTCATGAGAAATTTCACAATAAATGAAATATTTCT
The DNA here is from genome assembly GCF_030506205.2 of Paramisgurnus dabryanus. Lineage (NCBI taxonomy): Eukaryota > Metazoa > Chordata > Actinopteri > Cypriniformes > Cobitidae > Paramisgurnus > Paramisgurnus dabryanus. The sequence goes on along the minus strand of NC_133358.1, from coordinate 28,848,690 downwards.
TTTTGATTATGGTATAAAAAAGTGACCTGGTTAATATATTCATTGTATATAAAACAACTGACTGTAACCAAACACCTACAATATTATTTACTCAGTATATAGTTAACTCTAACTATTTAAACCTCTGCTTTATTTTATTTCTAAAGCCCATTGCACGTTGGGTCCACTGGGTGGCAGTCACTGCATGTTGCAGAAAAGCAGAGAAGCAAAGAGACGCAGTCATGAGAACCGTCCTAAATAGTGCTGATGAAGGTTTTAATCAGTCGCCGTTCCCCCCCTTTTGGGTCTCGGCTCATTGCAAAGTTATGATTGAATGTTAATAACCTGCACACCCCAAACGACATCAAGGGGGTGCTGGTGTGTTGAGAGGATGATTTCGCAGTTTGGTCTCTTCGCCTGGCCATGGGCCATTTGATACTCGACGTCTGAGGCAGAAATAAAGGACATTACACTATGACCTTATGAGTGTAAGTTATATAGATCCAGATGTAATTCATTAATGAATGTTATGCGTGCTGCCAAAGTCATGCATGCAGGTATTTGGAGTGTGAGGTTTCTCTGTAGGTCTTGTTCCTCAGGGATTCAGTCATCGGATGGCTGAACTCATTTTTTAAGCCATAAAACAAAAAGACTGCATGCTGGTTAATGTCTTCAGTTTTGTCTGGAAAAGCAACAGAAACTACGCAATTGTTTTGATTATATCGCTGTGGCTTAGCTTCTACCTGAGCTAAATAGGCTTAAAACTGTATTTTCATAAATTTCGCACTGGCTATGTTTTGCAAGCGCCTGGTGCTTGTCATACATGACACAGAATCATAGTCAAGAAATAATTGATCCTGAACTACCTGTACAAGTTTATTAATACTTTAGGATACTGTTTTAGCCTACACTCTGAGAAAAAATGGTTCAGATATGTACCCCAGCTGTCACTGGGGCTGTACCCTTTAAAAACTTGCACATAAAGAGATAATATTACTATCTCAAATAGGGATGCTTAACGATTAATCGTGATTAATCGTTAGCAGAATAAAAGTTTTTGTTTACATCATATATGTGTGTGAACTGCGTATAATAACTTTGTATAAATAAATGTACACACATGCATGTATATGTTTTAGAAATGTTTACATGTGTATATACATTTGTATATTTATGTATAATTTATATTATATATAAATATAAATACTTAATATATACATTTTTTTTTCTTAAAATTATACATGAATGTGTTCATATTTATATAGATACATATTTATTATATACAGTTTACACACATATGTGATGTAAACAAAAACTTTTATTCTGCTAACGATTAATCGCGATTAATTGTTTAGCATCCCTAGTACTGCCCCAGTAATAGCTGGGGGAACATATACTGCAAACAGCCAGTCGAAATAATCACATGTGAAATTTGCTTTTTTACTTATTTGTTTTACAAACTAACAATTTATTTTAGGGAGAATATGCATACCAGCCAAACCAGAAACAATTAAATAAACCAATAAGAATTTCTCCAATAAGACCACTAAGATTTTCTCTAATGTGTCTCTAATAGGTTGATTTTTCCTGTTGAACTGGACACCTTCAGTTTCAGATCTTACCAATACTTTAAACTTTGCTCAGATTTGTCAAGTTACCAATGTCTGGTATCAGAACTTTTTTGCATGTCCAGTATGAATTATACTTAGGGAATCTATCCCAATAGGAAATATTTTTTATATGTGACCCTAGACCAGTGTTTCTCAACTCCGTTCCTGGAGGACCACAGCTCTGCACATTTTGTATGTCTCTTTTATCTGCCGGCCTCAGTTCAGTTCACGGAGATCTCTGCTAATGAGCTGATGATTTGAATCAGGTGTGTTAAATAAGGGAGACATACAAAATGTGCAGAGCAGTGGGCCTCCAGGAATAACGTTGAGAACCACTGCCCTAGACCACAAAACCAGTCATATTTGTATCAGTAGCCATTGTTTGTAGGGCTGCAAAACGATTAATCGTGACTAATTGTTTGTAGTAGGGATGCTTAACGATTAATCACGATTAATCGTTAGCAGAATAAAAGTTTTTGTTTAGATCATATATGTGTGTGAACTGTGTATAATAACTTTGTATAAATAAATGTACACACATGCATATATATGTTTTAGAAATGTTTACATGTGTATATACATTTGTATATTTATGCATAATTTATATTATATATAAATATAAATACGTAATATACATTTTTTCTTCTTAAAATTATACATGAATGTGTTCATATTTATATATATATATATACATATTTATTATACACAGTTTACACATATATGTGATGTAAACAAAAACTTTTATTCTGCTAACGATTAATCGCGATTAATTGTTTAGCATTCCTGGTTTGTAGAATAAAAGTTTATGTTTACGTCATATATGTGTGTGTATTGTGTATAATAACTATGTATATATAAATACACACACATGCATGTATAATTTTAAGAAAAAGCTATTTATATTTTAAGTATTTATAATTATATACAATATAAATTATAAATATAACAATGTATATACACAGGTAAATAAAAAATAAAATTTAAAATAAATAAAATTTAAAGGCGATTTTCTAAATATTTTTATTTTTTGCACCCTCGGATTCCAGATTTCAGATGATGTATAAATCTCAATTTCAAAAAAGTGACCCTTATGACTTAATGTTTTTTGGGGGGTTCGATGACTTCTTTTTTCGAGGGCGCTCGATGCGAAGTTCGTCACAACATGTATGTAGTCCGTCATGTGTGTGGTTCGAAATTTCTAAATATGTGTTCTGCTCTTCGAGTTATCCTATGTGCATCACGTGTTTTGTCAAAATAAGTGCCCGCTGCAGACGCATCTAAAGGGTTTATTATAAAAGAAACGCTAGCGTTTGCCAGATACTCGCATAATCTCATTGATCAATCAGAGTTTACTGTTAAGGGAGTGTCTTCCGTGTATTTTGTGAACGCGAGCGTCTCTTTTATCATAAACCGTTTTGACGCGTGTGCAGCAGGCACTTATTTTGACAAAACACACGATGCACATGGTTTACACAACAAACACATATTTTGAAAACATGAGCAACACACATGACACTGCGAACACATATTTTGAATTTGCGCCCCTCGGATAAGTAGTCATGAGATTTGTTTCTCCTCAACAATATTGGATATGGATATTATTAATGAAGAGCTAAAAGAGATCTGGCTCATGTCCTTCCTTCCATATTTCTGACCAACTGTAGGATCTTAAACATTTTCATCAAATTCTTCCAAATCCCAACTATCTAAATTATAATGAACGATCTACAATCTTACTTTATCTTTAAGAGTTACATTTTATTTATTTATGTATTGCCAAACAACATAGTTGTCGTAAATTCGCTTGATTCATCCACAATAATAACACACATCAAATATGAAGTATCCCATCAGTCACAATAAGACGACCTATATACTAGGGGTGTAACGGTACGCAAAAATCACGGTTCGGTGCGAACCCCGGTTTTGAAGCCACGGTTCGGTTCATTTTCGGTACAGTAAGGGAAAAATGCAAACATTAAACTGCAGGTTGTTTATTACTATAAACTTTTTTTTACAATTTGATTACACTTTTTTTAAACAGTTTTTATTAAAATATAACACATAAAATATATATAAAATGAAAAAATAATAAATAAAATACTACTGCAAAGTTCTTTTTTACATTATTTTATAACAGAAGGTAACTCTTTTCTTAACCTTCTCTTAAACTTTTTCTACTAAAACCTTGAACTAACAAATTCAATTCCTGAATACATTAATGAACTATTAGCCTACATTTTTGTCACCAAAAATTTTCTGTTTTGATTTATTTTGGATTGTTTAACTCACAGTATTGAATTGGCTATGTACCATCTCTGTATAAAAAATAATATTACTGCTCTATGTGTAACTGCATAGCAAGCAACATGATGATATACTTATTATACACTCATTTTGAGATTAGTGAGCTGCATACATAGCCATCTTTGATCTTTTGCACGTTTATCCTAATCTTTGCTTGTGTCGTCAATGTAAGCTGCCTGTGACTTTACTAATGAAGCCCTCCGTAGCTGAGTAAGCCCAGGTTACAGCTCTTCTCTGTCCCGACCAGCTGATCGCATTGTGACAATGATATGATTGACGTGATGTGCAGATGAAAAATCTGATCATGCATTCCTTATTCTTGCTGTCACAGAAAGCGCGTCTCATGAATGCGTAGCAACGAAAGACGTGCATCCTCTCACGCACTTTTGAAAGAACAAAGCAGCGCGTTGACACGCGTTTAACATGCGCTTTTAGATATGACACGTAAACGTTTACATCAATAATCAAACAGATATACAACTAAGTAAATAAAAATCTTTCTGTGGGCCGAATTATGTTATATGTTTGACAGAAGACTTGCGCTGAACGCGGAGACTTCCGCCACTTAATATGTTCGTGCGGAAACGCACGTATTATGTTCCGCACAGGCGCACACAAAATGCATTTGGCCTTTCGGTGCACGTGTGCACCGTGCCGAAAGCCCTGAACCGAAACGGTCCGGTTCGAATACACGTACCGTTACACCCCTACTATATACAGATGCATATGTACAAGTAAGAGCATGAACCATCATACGATAAGTACTGTTCACAAAACTTAAATAGGTTTATTCGGTTAATTTCATGAACGGTTTGTGTTTAATGCCTTACTGAGATTACTTTAACAAGCATTATGCCAAGATGCAAACTTTCGACAAATATTGAGACACACTGTTACATTGTGAGTTTTCAGATTATGATGTCACTCATTTCATTTGAACACCATAAAACAATTAAAAAATTTCTGATTCGAATTCGAAAACACAACCCCTGCAGGTTCCTTCCCCGCTGTTCGTAAAGACAAATGCAACCCTACAACGTTTTGCCCTAATAAAGCAGTTCAATAAGAATACGTGTCATCGTCTGATGATGAATCTTCACAAGATCATTAGATTAAAATTAATCTTGCCGGCACGCTCGTGCAAAAAGACAGGGGGAGAAACAGAAGCGAATCCAGGCGTTACAGCTCCACAATGGTGTGAAGGCAGTCACGCTCTGATTAAAAAGTTACATTAAAAGTGATAGTGATACATCATTACCTCTCTGCGTCTCGGCACAAGCCGGCACAGGGAGGGTTCGTTCTGCGGAAGAGAAGGGAAAAGAGCAAAGCACTCACTTGTAAGGATCTTCCATGTCTTCTTTTCGTCGTCGTAGTATTGAACCAGATTACTGGGGAGGCGGTCGGGGCCTGGTGGCAGGCCCCCGACCAACAGGAGCATCCGTTTGTTTGAGCGAATCCTGCGTTACACAAAAAAACCTTCGTTAGCCAGTCATCTTATGAGATGCTGTTAGTGCATAGTGGTGGGTACATATCGAATGATATGGTAAAACCTGTTAAACGCAGAGAGAGAAAGCGAGACCCACGCAAACATAACAGGTGTATATTTTAGGTGAATCTGGGGACAATCACTGAATTTAAAAAGCAAATTGTGACGCTGTGTGCTATATGGGACAGTATTTTGTCGATTTTATTTTTTAATCAATTCTATCTTTCTCCCAAATTTCTTGGCAAATCTATGTTAAAGAGATAGCTCACAAAAAAATTAACATTTTTCATCATTTACTTGTTCCAAACCTGTATAAAGTATATCAAAGTACCTGTATAAAAAATCAAACAGATCTGGGGCACCATTCACTTCCATAGTATTATTTTTCCTACTGTAGAAGTCAATGGTGCCCCAGATCATTCTTCTGAATATTTTCCAATACAAAGAATTTAAACAAGTTTGAAGTAAATGATAACAGAATTTTAATTTTTCGGTGAACTATCTCTTTAAGAACAAGATTTTTACGAATCAGATTTTTAGCTTAATCCGGCAGCTCTGTATACTAGAGAGTTACAGCCGGTGTATGGTTCAATTTTTAGTAGTACGTTCAATTAATTCCCAAGTAAGTTCAAGTAATAACTCCCACCCTTTGTATAGTGAATTTTAGCATATTTTATCTAAACAGAGGTTTATAGATCCACAATCCAGAAGAAAGCAGTATAAAAATTGCATTGTTACAGCAGCCATTACTCAATTGAATAAGACATTTATTCAAGTCCATTTTCTTAAAAAAATCCAGATAATTTACTTAACACCATGTCATCCAAAATGTTGATGTCTTTCTTTGTTCAGTCGAGAAGAAATTATGTTTTTTGAGGGAAACATTCCAGGATTTTTCTCATTTTAATGGACTTTAATGGACCCCAACACTTAACAGTTTTAATGCAGTTTAAAATTTCAGTTTCAAAGGACTCTAAACAATCTCAAACAAGGCATAAGGGTCTTATCTAGCGAAACAATTGTCATTTTTGGCAAGAAAAATAAAAGATATGCACTTTTAAACCACAACTTCTCTTCTTCCTCCGGCTGTGTGACGTGCCAGCGCGACCTCACGTAATTGCGTAATGACGTAGAAAGGTCACGTGTTACATGAAACGCACATTTGCAGAACATTTTAAACAATAAACTGACACAAAGACATAAATTAGTATCATTCCACATACAACAACAACGTCAGAACGGTCCTCTTTCTCCACACTTGTAAACACTGGGGCGTAGTTTCGCATACGTCATCCGTGACCTCTTGACGAGAAGTTGTGGTTTAAAAATGCATATTTTAATTTTTATTGCCAAAAATGACAATCGTTTCGCTAGATAAGACCCTTATGCATTGTTTGAGATCATTTAGAGTCCTTTGAAACTGCAATTTGAAACTGCATTAAAACTGTTAAGTGTTGGGGTCCATTAAGGTCCATTAAAATGAGAGAAATCCTGCAATGTTTTCCTCAAAAAACATAATTTCTTCTCGGTTGAACAAAGAAAGACATCAACATTTTGGATGACATGGTGGTGAGTAAATTATCTGGATTTTTTTTAAAGAAAATTGACTAATCCTTTAAGTAATTGGAGTCAGAGCTTGGGTACCATAACACATCTATAGGTTGGTGTCTGCTCTGCTTGTTCGCTGCAATCAAATTGACTTAAGGGTAAAGTAATAAAGTAAACTAAACTGAATAATGTTGGCCACCAGCAGAATAAAGAGAAGTTACTTTAAATTTGCTTTATTTTGATTGTTGTTAAAGCAATTATTCCCACTGTGATGATGATCCTACTGTATCTCTAATGCAGAATGTTACAATTAAGAAGACTAAGTGATCTCTTATTAATCTAATAAAACACTCTCAATTGAGCTACAACAAACTTAAATTAGGTTTGTGACACATACAGTTACCGTAAACGTATGCTAAAATATATCTTGCATCATTTGATCACATTTGTTAGTGCAACATTAATGTCGTTGGTGATGTGCTCTTACACAAACTGTTATGCCTGGAGTATTGACGAAATCAGCAGCCGCTTTGATTGTGATTCAGACCGTGTTAAGATCCAAACTGATCTTATCCTATTGGTCAAGACCGTACATGTGACTACTGTCAACAGTGAAATCACCTGCATTCATTTTTAGCCACTGCAAAAGATTCAATCAAGCAAATGAGTTTAATATAAGTAAGTTCAGTTTAAAGACCCTGAGCAATTTAATTCTCATATTAAACAACTGCTTTAAAAGCCTGACAACATTCATTGAGTGCGAGTGTTCAATATTTACGATCCCCTCGGCTCTATAGGATTAAGTGTGGGGAATAAATGGGTCTCTTTCAACAACACCAGTCGAGAGCAATGAAACTACACAATCTTCAGCATTAGCTGTACATCCATATGCAATTGTCTATTTGGATTCATTCAGCGTTCATTAAAATTCATGAATCAAATCATATTAATGTTGGACAGCTGATGTGACGAGTGATGATCAAATAATACCAGTATCAGCTACACGAATCATGTTAGCAAATACGTATTTATGTACTCATTAGTGTGCCTCAAACCTTTCGCAAGATGACTTCCTAAAGATCATCATTTCCATTTCACAATAAAAAAATACTTGATTCCGGTTTATTCCACGCTCACCTATTCCTGCTAATTATCCCATCTGCAGACTGCAGTATGCAAGCCTGCAACAATGCTGAAATTAATCAACCTTGAAACGGCACTATGAGGAATAGTGAAAGAATCTCAGATAAAGCAAAGCATGGAAACTACATTTGATCAGATCAAATGCAAAATGGTGTGTTCAATATCCAGTACCCAGGTAAATATTGCATATGTGACAGTTTACAAATAGTGCAATCTATATACAGTGTATATATAATGACATCTGTCAGTAATATGATCACGTGCAAAGTGTTGTATACAGGTGTGAGATTCAATATTTACATGCTTGTGTCAACACAAGCTAAAAGAGAAAAACAAAACCATTATAACTTTTCTTTTTTTATATAAGTATCATCTTTCTCCCAAATCTTTATTTTATAATCTAAAGTGATCTAAAGTTTTCAAGTGTGCAAACATAATGTAAATATGTTTGAAATGCAAAGACTACTTCGTACAAGACTTAGTTTTATGTGTTCTTTACCTGCTGGCTGTAGTTTGTCTGCAGTGCTGTCTGAAGGGCATCAGGTGGTAGTTCATGGCATCCAACAGCAGTTTCTGGCACACCGGGTCAGTCCTCATAAAGTCCACGGACTGCACCCTCTCCACCAGCTCCGGGGCAGGAATGAGGGCGAAACGCAGGCGCTTCATCAGGTCAGGAGCGTAGTGCATCCTGGTCTCCCTGTCGTGCTCCAACCACAAGACGGACATCTGAAAAAGAGCCAGCTCTGACTCCACGGGCGGAGGCAGGGCGTCCAGCATGGCGCACATCTCCTCGAAGTTGAGGAGGAGCACGTCCTCCACCAGGTACTTGTTGGCGAGCTTCTTGGTCTCGTCCAAGCCGTGGAGGGCTGCGATCTTGCAGATCTGCTTGTAGTTCTGCACGGAGATCTGGTCGTTGAGGAACTGCACGCTGAGCTTGGTGATCTGCGGGATGTTGAGGATCTTGCTGACGGAGAGCACCTCCTCCACCGTGTCCAGGGACAGGGTCACGTTGGCGGTGTAGAGGTACTCCAGCACCAGCCGGAGACCGATGGACGAGCAGCCCTGCAGCACCAGGTTGTTGATGGCAGAGCGCGGGCTGGGCAGGAGCTTGTCGTCCGGCGAGGAGGACGGCGTGCCACTGCTGCCTTGGTCCTTGCTCGCCAGCCCGTCCTCTCTGTTGAGCATGTGCGTGGAGAACAGAGACCTGAAATACTGGGAGCAGGACGCCAGCACGGCTTTGTGGCAGTGGAACTGCTGTCCCTGTGCGGTGAGAGTCACATCGCAGAAGAGCTGCTTTCTCCACAGCAGGTTGAGACCGTGCAGCAGAGTGTCGCTGTGGGTCGGATCAAACGTGGAGGTTCGGTCACCCGATCTGGACATGACTCCGGGGCTGCGCACACCTCCTGCGAGCAAACAATGCCATTGGTACACTACACTGCATTTCTCTCCATTCGCGTGCGGATTAAGTTTGCATGCGCGGTGCAAGCATATGCATACGTCTCCGAGCCTTTCATTTACGCGTGCATTCAAACCGAACGGACGCTGCGCATTGAAACCCAGCTACCGCAGAGTTAAGTTTAAAAAGCAAACCTCGTCATATATATGCTATAAACTTGCCCTGTCTGTATACGAGCTAAACCGTTATGTGGGCGCACAAACACACGCACCCCCCTCCCTCCTTCCTTTAGCAGCACAGATAAATGCATGTACACATATTCTCCCGATATGCGATACAAAAGCAATTAGTTTGTCTCCCGCAACCAACATCATCATCACTGTAGATGTGCGATTGCGCATCGGTTTTGTCGAAGAAACGCGCTGCCGCTATCCAACGAGACGCGCGTTATATCGCGCTATTTGTGCGCAAACGCGAGGAGAAACGGCATGCAACTTTCGGCCGGTGCCACATACATTGGCGCACCGTGCGCAACCGTGCCAAATGTGTTATAGCAGGCATCCACAAAAACTTACCCGAGTTAAAAGTGAAGCTTCAAGTCCTTCGCTGCACTTTCTTTGTCCGTTCTGTCTTCTTTTCGAAAGTCTGTGATGGACGGATCAGAATAAAGATAATTGATATCCACTCATCCGAAGCTTAGTATTTGTTCCTCTGATCATTTGCGTTTGCCCAAAATTACCCGAAAGAACTGTGTGTGAGTGCGAGAGGAGCCGTGTGCTTTCTGCAAGAGAAGAAGAAGAAGAAGAAATATACGTGTGACAAATTATGCTACCAAGAAACAACACATCATTATCCTTGGGCCTGGGGCTCAGTGAGTCGTAACGAGAGTAATAGGAAATCCACGGTCGGGGAGAGAAACGGACGCGCATGGCCGGTGGAGAGAGACCGCGCAGGGGTATGGATGCTGGAGAGACTCGCAAAATTATGGCTCAAGGCTATTGTAAAAACTGTCGAGCGTAAATGACTGCGATTTCAAACATCTATGGAAAAAGGAAGAGGGGAGAAAAGGCGAGTCTTTGCTCTCTTTCTCTCTGCGTTATGGAGAGAAGCGTCAAGTTTTAGTGCGCATTGCTAATTAGTCAATTTCTCTGTTCCTTCACAGCCCGACGCCTCTGCCGCTGAGCTGAAACTGCTAATTTCTGGGACCAGCCTTTTTTTTTGGGCTCTGAACGGGGGATGGATGAATGGCTTGTCTCGCACAAATGACAAAAAGCCCCCCTCTGCCTTAATCTCCATCGCCAAAATAACCCCATCTTTTTCTTCTTTTGCTCAGTCCTTCAAAAGAAGCAGGGGACTTTATGCAAACTTGTATTATGGTCTTGAGTGATCAATGCAGACGAATGTCTTCAAATGCACATCATCCTGTTGGTGATTTGTGATTTTATTAATCTGCTTTTTTGGGCTTGCCACGATTATCAAAATCACTGATGCCATTTATTAGATGCACTTTAATGAACAGTGACCACGCCAGCGGATGTCTTTTCACAAAAATAATTATATTTCAAATATGCGGGCACCATACTTTTTCATCTGCACTCAATTTCGCTTAAACATCATGGCAACTATGTACATACATACCTGAAAGTCTCTTGCAGATGGATGAAAATGTATTTCATGTATGTAGACATTAAGACAAGTGCTAAGTATTTGCATCTAAAGGTGCAGATATTATGCACTTAATAAAGGTGACTCCCAAATCCTCCGCTAATAAAGTGAGATGCACATTATGTATCATGAAGATGTATGCGTGCGGCCTTGATGAAGAACATCTCGAAATGTGTATGTTTTCTCGTGCATCTCACGGTGCAGATAACTCATAAAGCAGTTGGCTCCTATGAGGGATTTATCACATCATGTGATGCATTCATTGGCAACGTTGCTTTTGCATTGCTTGCCTGGTGGCCAAAACATACATTTCTGCTTCGCTTTAGTGCCAGTCTTCTGTTTCTGTCATGTGATATTGCAAAAAAAACGTGACTTAAAACCCTTTGCACGACCCACAGATCAGGAAGTTATGTCTGTGCGTTAAAATATTTGATGTTTCCAAGCGATTATCTCTGCAGCCTTATATACCCATAACAACAACACAGTGTGTTGTGTTTTAAAGATCTACAGTAATTTCCTATCGCCGCATTTAATACACCGGATGCCTTGGAACAATTACAATATTTCTCTGAGGTGACTCTTTTAGCATGTTTTAAACACACAGCTTAGTGTTCAACCTAGACTTTGTTTCCTTGCATTGGCCACATTATTGTATAGTATGTCAATGACAAAACAGAACTGATTACTATAGGAACGCAAACTTAATAAAGCCGCTAAAATATAAAATGTACGAATATAACAAGTCGCACAGTCTTGCTATGTATAAGGCCAATTAGTCAAACATATGTACTGTTTGTTATCAGGTAAGACGAATGCTTCTGAAGCTTCATATTATAGCATAGTTGCTTGACATGCAAGACGGATTTATGAATGCTATATAGCCATCTGGAAAACAGCATCAAGCTTACAAAGCCATTAAAGGAAAAGGTTTGAGATAAAGCATATGGATCAAGTGAAGGATTAAACTTTTTTGTTAGTTTCTTTCTCTTTTTTTGTTCTCTCGACATCACAAATGGCTGCCTGTGCTACTGCTGAAAGTTTTATTGCTGATGTCCTCATATGCTCTCCCATAGTTCTCCTCACGCTGTGCTGTTCAATGAAGTCCTAATGATTGAAATAATAAAAGCTAGTCAATCATTTGCTCATTTAAGAAGACGATGAAGGTTTACAAACACTAACAGATATGTTATTATCTTAACTAGGCCAAGTAACGGATCAGGTGCATCCCAGGTAGACTCAACCTCTGATGGCTTACTGAAGGAAGTTACTGCAACAAATGGGTCCTTAAGCAAGGTACTTAACCTCAGATTGCTCCTCAAGGGTTGTACCCTAAATAAATGTAGTGTTAGACACTTTAGCATTGGCGAAATGACAAGAAACCTTGTGTACAGTAGACTGCATCGGTGAATTTTAACTTAGTGTTAGAACAAGATGGCATCTTGAATTTGCATTTTTTTGTTTGTGCAAAACTTGACACAGTACAATGGGTTTAAGTTGTAAATGGTTTAAATCTTGTTGCTATGTGGTTGCTAGGGTTTTTATCAAATAAAAGGATTAAAATATAAATAAGTTAGTGTCAAATAAAGTATAATTTATATGATTTAGATTTTGGCCAATTTTATGTATACAATTTTATGTCTGTTTTAGCAAATCTAAGTTTGAAAGTGAGATCAGGCACATGATTTGAAGTTTTATTCTTGTCCACATTGCTGGTTACAAGTTTAATTAGCGGGGTTAACAGATGGTCCGGCCCAAGCCGTCTAGCTGACGTAATCAGGGAATGATCGCCAAAAAAGGGTGGAAGTACATTTTAGATTTGGATTAGTTTATTAAAAAAGGACTTACACGGATGAATTATTTGTAAAAAACACTGCAATATTTCATAAAAAAATGAAAAAGGTCAGTTTTGATTTCATGGGGACTTTAATGCTAAGTATGAACACTTGTAATGATGATTTTAATCAGTATGCAACTTGAAATTTACAGCAACAGTTGACTTTGTACTGTTAATTTTCATATTGTTTATTTGTTGTACATTGTATAAGCAAATTGGCTCTAAAAATCATTTCAACTTGCTATTTTAATTCTGGCTAGTGATAGAGTTGCTGTAACTTTAAAGTAAAAGTTGAAATGATCTTAAAAGCCCCCTGTACTCCATAATTTAATCCCTTAAAGAGCACCTATTTCATTGCTAAAAAAAAATGTTATTTTGTGTATTTGGTATAATATAATGTGTTTGAGTGGTTTATGATAAAAAACACATTATTTTCCACATACTGTGCATTTTTGTAGCTCCAAATATACTGCTCTCCTCAAACACGTTGAATTTGTACAAAACTCATCGATCTGAAAAAGCTCTGAGTCCCTGATTGGCCAGCTAATCTGTACGTTGTGATTGGTCTGAATGCCTCTGACGTCAGCCGGAAATGTGACGCTCCTTACCATGTTTGAAAGATTCGCTCACAATGCAATGCTAACAGGATTTAACTTACAGGCTGTGAGTCCGAAGCGGGAGGAATTATGATAATGTCGGTCTTTACTACATCACCAATCCCAGGAAGTTAACTGTTGCCTACAATCCGTGTGTTTGTTGTAGTCCAAGAAAAGAGATTTAGGTTGGAGACGATAACTCGCGTAATCGTTTACTTTGGGGTTTGTACCTTTTCCATATCGTTAACACGCTAATGTGTATTAGTAACATACATAGTAACATAGGAAATGTAAAAACGTGAATCAGACCGTAGTTGCTCTTTAAAACTCATCTTTGAGCGTCATAATAGCACACACAAATGTTTTTTCTTCGTGCTTTAAAATTGCTTGAATGTAACTCTACACCTTTTCCTAATTTAGTATACGTGGATCTATGAATTTCTGAATGAGTCCCCGCCTCTATTTAATCGTACCAGCTCAGACCATAGACATATATATGTACATAGATGCTACAAACGTTAGTTTTACCGTGGGTTCACACCAGGTGCGTTTGAGGTGTAAAATTTGTGTCTACCGTGTCTAGTTTGCAGCTTAAACATTTTGAGTTTACTCGCTTCATTCGCAAAAAAAAGCAAAGCAGCGCGTGAAATTCTAGTCATCAAACCATTCATGCAGAAATTCGCGTCATGGGAGGGGCTTCTACAACTCCGCTTGCTTCCTGAAATCACGTCACTACTAAAGCAAGCTCCTGATTGGTTAACGTGTCAAGTTTTTGCAACTCGCGCCCTTGCTACAGCAACGCTCAATTTGCGCCATTCGAGCAAACTAGACGCACGAATGAGCTGGAATCGCGTCTACCACGCCGCGCTAAACACCTCATTCACGTAGCGAGACCACCAGACACGCGTCAACGCGTCTTTACATTGACTTAACATTGAAATCACTCATGCTTGACGACTCTACCGCGGCTGGTCTGAACGCAGCATTAGACACATCACTGCTAAGTCTGGTTTCACAATGCGATCTGCCCGTTTGTGCTGATGTTAACAGGTTAAAGCATTTACATTGTTTCTATGCATCCAAATATATCTATGGCTCGAACTACTGATCCACTCGTTCAACTGTGATGATGTGACATAGGAAACTGAGGCGATTTTAAACTGCAATTTTCAGTCTGTCTTTGGAAAACTACAATTTTATGGAGAAAAAATAATGTAAAAACATAATGTTGCCATGACTTACTGTATTAATCACACATAATATTTTACAGTGAGAACAACATTTTAAAGGGCCTGCCAATGTCCAAAAGAACAATAAATGCCATAAAAAACCATACCAATACTATTTAAGTATTTTATATAATTATATAATAGTATATGTAGTTTTTGTCAGGAGTTTCGGTTCTAATGAATGTTTCTGTTACAGGTAAGAAAAAAAGGTAAGAAAGTAATGCTTCTTTTATGACTTAAAGGTTCTTTAGAGACGCAAAAATGATTCTTCTACGTCATCCCTGCGAAGAACCTTCAAAGCACCTTTATAGTGAATTATAAAAATATGAGATCTATTTATTAAGACATTTGTGAGGTATGAGGTCTAATATTAAATCCAAGCTCGTAACACGAAGAGACCGGGGCTTAAATTGATATGACATCAGTTAATTCTCTGTTGACTTGTTATACAGTCTGAGATGGCCGTCTTTGAGTCTATAAGCTCTGCACTGTTACGGGGCTCTCCGGGGGCCCGTGGACTTTAGACGGAGGGGCACTGCGCCTGTGGCGCGTTATGGAGGGGCGTCGAGCGAGCCTCATCACGTTAAAAGCGAAATCCGTAGACTAATTAAACCCTCCGAGACTGCGGATCTAAGACCAGATTTACAACTCTCTACACAACTGTTAAACCAACTCAACTATTTATCGCCCAAATTACAGACACTGAACCCATGAGTGAACTGCAGGCCGCACGTCAGTGGAACTGGATTGTGGATGGAGATACGCGTGCGTGTGACCGTGACGCGTCCAATCACGATACGGGTCCTAAACTCTGACTAGCTGTTTGTAATGTCAGTCATTTGTATTTTAAGATGAACACTGGTTACTTTTAAAAGCTTTGGTTGTTAGTAAAAGAAGTTCAAATGGTCTAAAAATTATCCCTTGCTGTCACTGGGGTGCTACCTTTGCACCTAAATATGAGTACCTCAGAGGTACATATAATAATAAAATAATATTTTAAAGCAGTAGGTTGCAAGTTCGAGGCCAAGCAGCTGAAATTGCATTTGTTTAAAACCATTGCACGCATAGAAAAAGCTGTAAATTGAATTACATTTGCACTTTTACACGAAGTTACTTACAGTATACACGTTTTATTAGTATGTGCGTTCCCTGGGAATAAAACCCAAGACCTTGTTGAGCTACAGGAACACAATTTTCCAAAAATTGCTTTGGAAAAAAATCACAAATGTAAGTCATAACAAGATATCGAGCTTTGACTGCGGCGAGTCTGTTCTTAATGCATATTTTTTTCTGCAAATGTACAATCTCGGCGTGAAGGTATATTCCTAACACAAAGAGAAAGCTAATCTAAGACAATCTATCTAAAGACGCAGGGCTGCACAGGACCGATCGGAGTGAAACTTTGAGCTTGAAACTCTTCCAGGCATATTTTCATCTGCCTGGCTGCAGAGGCGAGAGTATGCTAAGATAGAAAGTATTATTTTCCTAAATGGAAGGTGTCAGATCGTCACGCCGAGGTGATCGGCTGTTCGAGATCACTGCTTCCCATCTGCAATTTGTGACGTGTGAAAGATTCAGCCCAAATGTGCTCACAAACTGGAAACCCACAGCACTTTTCCTTATCGGTGCCAAGCAAGATAACCAGCTGCTTTACAGATCAGGGAACATATCATATTAATATCATGGAGTGTTGTGATATCATCTTGTTTGTAAAAATATTTTTGTTAACTAAGTGTGGTGGGACGGCGGCTTCAGGGAGTGCCAGCTTTTTGCTTTGATTTTTTTTCGTTTTTTTATAAAAGCGCAGAATGATTTTGTTTAAATTAATGAAAGGTTACCAATTTGTTTACTGGATCTTTTTGCTACTAGATGGAAAATGTTAACCTGGTGCAGCATTACATGCAGGGGCGCCGCTAGCAATTTTGGGCCCTATGAAAAAATAGGGGGTCAGGCCCCCCCATACCCATTTCGTACCAAACATACAATCCAACCTACTGTAGCTATTCAAAATCTTTGTCTGTAATTTAATAATACAGAACTATTTATTTTGATATTGTTTTGACCACAGTTTTCAGTATTTATAGATACCTAAAATATCTGCAGCTAAGATAATTTATTGTGCAATGCAAATTTAATTGAAAAATACAGTACATTAAATCAAATATTCAGAGAAAATGCAACATTCTTAAAGATTAAAGATAAATGTGACCATGCCTGTGAAAACCCAGCTGAAGTATTTCTTTGTGATTTACTGTTTTCCACATAAAATCATCCTATATAATGTAAAGAACATTTGTGAAAATATAAACTTGATATCTTTAATATTGACTGAGTAATGTCATATTGAAATCATAGTGAAATTAATGCTTGAAATTAAACTGTGATGCTTTTATCTCACAATAAGATTTGAGGCTTTAGTCTGATTTTCAGAGACAGTCTCAGTGACATACTGTATACTTGAGCTGTTACACACGAGACATTGTAACATTTAAAAATGGCGAACAACAACAATGCATCTTTTCTATGTACATTCTGCCTGAAATAAGACTGGGTCAACAATGCTTGACCAAAGCGGCGTGGTGAGCTTGAACCTGCTTACATTACGAGGCATTTTTTGGACCCAACATCCAATAAGAAAATTCAACTGCAGTAGCCACCGTTCAACCTGAAGATGGCAGCACTCAGACGTTTTTACACCAGTATTGAAACACTTTATATCCAAATGTCAAAAAACTTACTAAAATCAATGAACAGCACTAATAAAACCCCATTCTTACAGATCATTAACTAAAAAAAGTTGGTTTAGGGTTTAGTTACTCTTTAAGAAAACAGCTATACTGTTATTAAATTATTCTTCAGACTGTTTTTTTAATCAACGGGGCTCTAAAATGAAATGAATGACAACTATAGCAGATTACGACATAGATTTCCATTGATTTCTTAACCCTGTTGCAAGTTGAGAAGCTTTAATATACATAATTTGACTAGTTTAGCCTTAGTTGCATTTCAGTTTTATCACAACCAACTCGATTTAAGACTGCATAAAAATCCTTTCTTTGCATATTGCGTTACAAAACAAACAGTGTGTAACCGATCACATTTCTAGTTTATGTTAATTAGCTTATACGGGCTACGTTCATTTAAACAGCTTATAAGGGCTGACTTCGCGTTAGAATCATAACATAAAACAGGGAACGTAAATCACCTTGAGTATTTTCAAACTGGGGTGAACAGAGCGAAGACTTTACAGTGGGAAGAAAACTGCATTGTATTGCTCCAGCGTCACATTGTGTAAACTGCATTTATAGTAAGGAAGTGCACATATGCAGATATCATAGGAAATAGCAGTAAATACACACACCTTGTTCTCTTCTGAAGTTCACGCGCACTGTGAGACCGTGGATTGAAGACGGCGCTAAAACGCAGAGTAAAGACGGGGCGGAGCTAAGAGGGCTCAGCTTAAGGGGGTTGCGTGTGCGGCACAGTCCTTGGCTGGGGCCCTCAAAAGTTCATGGGCCCTTAGAATCGTCCTAACTTTTCCCCCCTTTACGGCGCCCCTGATTACATGTCCTATTATGGCCTGGGCTTAAATCTAGTTGAAGAAAAATGCACGATTGAGTTGTCTAAACTGAAAAAAAAAACCCAGATTAAAACTTAAAATATATCTCTGCCATTCTTTCATCTTAAGATTTGTCTTTTTTTCTAAGGTACATTTATAAATGCTACTTAAATGTCATTATCTAAATAATGGGGCGTATACACCAAATGCGAATTCAACGATTTGCAAGAGTAGATTACATACATACACTGTAAAAAAAATCAGTAGAAATTACAATGGTATTGCAGCTGGGTTGTTAGATTTAAATTTATGTCTGGCAAGAGTTTGTTCAAAGTTAAATAAATTTAAATATTAACAAGTCTTTATCTTTACAGAATAAAACTATACAATAACTCATGCAAAGCATTCTGGGAACCAGAAATCATCATCAACCTTTTTCTGTTTTTTGCTTCAGATTTTGTTTCCCAGAATGCTTTGCTTGATGCTGTTATTTTAGTTTTACTCTGTAAAGACAAAGACTTGTAAATGTTAAATGTTCATTTAACTTTGAACAAAATGTTGCCAGTAAATAACATAAATTTAAATCTACGGTAAATTACCGGCAACCCAGCTGCAATTTCTACGGATTTTTTTTACAGTGTAGTCAATGCAAAAATGCATATACTGTAGATGCGAACTTGTGCAGGGCGATAGTAATTGTATGCAAAAACATGCGCTATGTTGAAAAATATGCAGCTCAAGCGAAAAATCCGCATGACACGAAGTTAAATCCCGTGAGTAAAGCCTCGTTTAGACCACCAGCGACTATTGGTACTCCCATTGGTAGTCGCTTCCGAAAATTGCTCATCATTTGCATAAAGTTACAATTTTCTTAACTTTAAAGGCACGCCGCGGAACTTTTTGGCCACTAGGGGGTGCTAGACATGTATTTTTCGAGTCTAGCGCCCCTAGTGGCCACAAGCGCCACAGCACTGTCGCAAACTCTTTAGGTCACAAAGTGTGCATTCCAGCATGTCATATGAATACAATTTCATGGGTTTAATTTTTAACGCTAAAAGATTGTGTAGCTCATGTTTACAAGCCAGTTGTAACCCTGGTCGCTTGGTTAAAATTTATATTTAAAAAAATTGCCTTAAAGGGGAATCGAACCCAGATCGCCCGTGTCGTAGGTCCATGAGGCTACCACGGCACCACAGTGTCATGTGATACAAGTCTCTCTCTACACTCTCCAAGTAGCTAACAGTAAAATTCACGTTCAAAAAATAATAGGAAGTGACGTATGCCGTAAAGTAGAGTTTTGTAGTTATTTTTGTGCTCGGGTTACTACCCAAAACCCTAAGTTTAATAGTACGAGTAAAAGCGATACAGACCTTGTCAGGCTATGGTAGACATGTCATTCAACCTATTTTAAGTCAATGTACCATCACAAGGGTCTTGAAAATATATTATGAAGGTTGAAAAATTCAAAGCAAAGATGCCAACTCGCGCACGGCTATGCAAATTTTGTGTAATATTGAAAAATATGCAACTCAAGCGAAAAAATTGCATGACACGAAGTTAAATCCCGAGAGTAAAGCCTCGTTCAGACCACAAGCGACTATTGGTAGTCATTTCTGAAACTCGCTCATTATTAAGTTAAAATTTTCTTAACTCATCATTTAACTAATGGGGCGTACACACCAAACGCGAATTTAACAATTTGCGCGGTGTGATTGCTGCGAAAACACGCATTATTCGATTGAAACTCATCTTTGTGCAAGTAAAAAATATTCAATTTGCATGACACAAAGTTAAATCCCGCGAGTAAAACCTCATTCAGACCACCAGCGATTTTATTGCTGTGTGTTGCCCATCTCTTTCAATGAGGCGTTTCTAAATCTAAAACAAATGAGTACGTCCACGCCAGTAACTGATGACGTGAGAAGGATGACGTGAACTCCACTGTTTCCCTCCCATTGGTAGTCCCTCCCAAAAAGCACATCCCTTCAAATAAATTGTAACTGCAGTGCAGAGAGGTTTAAGTGGCGATTATGAAGACATGAGGTTAGTTTGCAGTAGATTACACGTACACTGTTCATTCACAATGGTAATAAATGAAAGTTAATCTTGTTAGGGTAGCGCAGGGACTGCTGCTTATGAGCTTTTGCATCATTGCAATTTACAAATGACTTTTTTACTGTCAATAAGAAGCCTGTACATTCATAACAGACTACACTAAACTGATACGCAGATTATAAGATGATATACACTTAAAGTGCACTAATAATGTCAGATGGCTGTATGATATGCTGTAGTTTAAATTGTAAATATCGACTCTCTCAAAATCACGCCGTTATTAATGTATTATACATGAGATCAAACCTAATTATACAAAGATTTCCTATTTTATTTTAGGAAAGGTTATGGGTGTTTGCCTTTGAAAAAGTTAAGGTGTTTTGGGCGCTTAGTGGCCTTAGTAAAAATAAACCCTTGAGTGCAGTGGTTTTCTGGGTGGTGGGCGGGTGTAAGATGGTGCCAGGTGGGCCCAGTTTTACGACATTTTTTTAAATACATTAAATTATTATATTCTGTGCGTTTAAAAATAAGGCTAGTAACCAACAGCACTACATTATGGGTGGTTTCCCGGACAGGGATTAGACTAGTCCTAGACTAAAATAAATGTAAGAGCTGTCCAAACTAAAAACAACTTGCACTGACATATCTTTAAATACATCAGTGCCCTTTGTTTTGCCTGAAAATGCACACAAGTAATGTTTTAAGTAAGGCATGTTTGTTAAAACTAGTTATTTTTCCTAATTAAACTGGCCTAGTCCTGGTTTAAGATAATCCCTGTCTGGGAAACCACCCCATATATCCTAATATTTAACTAAGGCCTAATCCTGGCTTAATTTAAACCCTGTCTGAGAAACTGACCCCATATCATTCTATATGTTTTGTTTAATTCAAATTTTAAGTTTGAGATTGTTTTATGTCTTGAATTTTCTTTGAGGGGCTGCGAAGGGATGCCCGAAAAGTTCAAGAACCACTGACTAAAAATGTTGTAATTTTAACTAGAGCTGCACAATACACCGTTTTAGCACCGTTATCGCAGTGCATCGGTCACATTACAGAACGTGCAATGATGTAAGGTAAACATACAGCCGTGGAACATTATAAGACCACATTAAGATTATTTTCCTTTTTTTTAAATGTACTATTTATAGGTGTTTAAGTAAAATGAATATTTTTGTTTCATTCTGCCAACTTACAACAACATTACCGCCAAATTCCTAATAAAACTAATGTTTTTATTTGCCGAAAACTGAAGAAACTAACAAAAGGATGCAATGTTTAGAGATCTTGAATAATCCTAATGTTTTAATATGTATTTTAGGAATACTTTGATGGACTAACCCTGATTTTAATCACATCTTTCATGGGTCTTTTTGCATGGTCTCAGTCTTTACATTGAGGTTTGTTGAAATTCAACAGATACTGGACTGAAATGGTCACAATACATGTTGAAATGATGATTAAATGCGAAACTGGAGTGGGCTCTTACATTTTTTTTCACTGCTATATTGTCAATATAATATAAATACATTTACTTTTATAACTGCCTGACATAATATAATTTACTTCGTTGACATGCAGGTTATGGGGCAACAATTTTTCTTAGGGAGGAAAGCAAGTTGAAAACAGATTTATTATTTATATATTATTTTCTATGATGATGCAGTGTCTTAAAGGCGGGATGCATGATCTCAAAAAGATATTTGAAATCACCTAAAGAAACACGCCCCTACCCCAATAGAATCTGGACCTTCTTTTGATAGACCCGCCCCACACATACGCAACCCAGGCAACGATGTTGGTTAGACATGACCCTTACTGGTGATTGGATACAAGTGTGTTTTGGTAGTCGGTCCGACTCCCTTTTTCAAAGTGTTTTTTCAAAAATCATGCCCCCCGCCTTTAAAATAGTTTTTGTTTTGGTAGTCGGTCCGACTCCCTTTTTCAAAGTGTTTTTTCAAAAATCATGCACCCCGCCTTTAAAATAGTTTTTGTTTTGGTAGTCGGTCCGACTCCCTTTATCAAAGTGTTTTTCAAAAATCATGCCCCCCGCCTTTAAAATAGTTTTTTTTGGTAGTCAGTCCGACTCCCTTTTTCAAAGTGTTTTTCAAAAATCATGCACCCCGCCTTTAAAATTAGTTTTTTTTGGTAGTCGGTCCGACTCCCTTTTTCAAATTGTTTTTCAAAAATCATGCACCCCGCCTTTAAAATAGTTTTTGTCTTGGTAGTCGGTCCGACTCCCTTTTTCAAAGTGTTTTTCAAAAATCATACACCCTGCCTTTAAAATAGTTTTTTTTGGTAGTCAGTCCGACTCCCTTTTTCAAAGTGTTTTTTTCAAAAATCATGCACCCCGCCTTTAAAATAGTTTTTGTTTTGATAAGTCGGTCCGACTCCCTTTTTCAAAGTGTTTTGTCAAAAAAAAAATTGTAAAAAATAATTACAATAATTTAATGTTATCATTGCTTAATGCTTTTACTTTTCAGTCACCAAACACCTATAGCAAGTGTGTAAAAATACTATTTCTGTTTTGGGGATGTTGCACCTGATACGGCTCTGTCACAGTCAGGTCATTGTTCACTTTTAAAAAGTAAAAGTTTGATCTACAAAAAAATACTTTGATTAAAATGTGATTGATACTTTGAAAAATTACTTTGAAATTAAGTTTTTAAAACTTAAAAAAGTTTAATTAACTTAAAAAACACCTTAAAATGTACACTTAGTGCAGAAATGTTATTACATCATTTGGTAAAACTCAAGAAAAATTAAGCTTTATCAACCAACATTTTTCACATAAAGTGTTTTTTTCTTTTTTAGGTGTTACCAATTAAATATTTTTTTTAAAGTTAATCCTACTTTCCATTTTTAAAGTGTAATTGTGATGTGATCATGCAGTGGTTCTTGGTTGTGTTCAGTCATTCTGGAATTAATTCA
Organism: Paramisgurnus dabryanus; assembly: GCF_030506205.2. NCBI lineage: Eukaryota > Metazoa > Chordata > Actinopteri > Cypriniformes > Cobitidae > Paramisgurnus > Paramisgurnus dabryanus. The sequence continues at coordinate 28,825,355 of NC_133358.1, read as the reverse complement.
CCTGTTACTTGGTAATGTTTACATTATATTGATCTAAATAATCTGTATAGTTGTAATATTACTCTTTTTCTATGTGCCAAGCTGTTAAATAAAATATTTGCTATTGCTCATATATTTACAGAATTGTACATTTACTTCAATTGCATACTAAACATTTTTGGTACAGTGTTTGCTCGCCTGACATCACATCTAATGTCATATTTGAGTATCAAAAGGAAATCAGTCGTCTATAATCTAGAAAATGCCGAAGATAAAATGAAATATTTGGGTAAAATGATAAACACACAGGGGTGTTGATTAGGTGTGGTGAGTTAGACGCATTGTTTTTCCATCACATATGGGGTTGTAATGGGCGAGTCCCCGACCAGGTGGGCCCCGGTGTTTAGAGACCTGCGAACGATCACTCATGACAAAGAAAACAGCAGAAGAAGAGAAAGAGAGGGAGAGCGAGGTATCACAGTAGTAGTGTGTTCCTCAGGGAGCATCTGGGCAGCTAGGACAGAGGCATTATGGGATACTAGAGGGACACTTGCGTGCATGTTTGTGTGTGTGTGTGTGTGTGTGTGTTTGTATGCGTGTGCGTGCTCCACCAGTGGGTATCCACCCTCAGGGTTGGCAGCGGCGAAGGAGCCGTGTGCGCTGGAGCAGCCGTGGACGCAGTGGCGCGATCACCTGGGGAAGGTAAAACCAGCGGAGCAGAGCTGATGCGTATTTCTGGGGAGAACTGGGAGATTTTATTCGTTAAAGCGGCACCCAAACGCTCCTGCTTCAAAAAAGAAAAAAATAGATTAGAAGAAAAGAAAAGCACGTGGGAATTGAAAGTATGAAAAGTATCCAAAATGTTGTTTTTAAAGCCAGATGCTGAATGATTAGAACAATATGTTATTATTTGTGTTTGACATGCTAAAAAATAAAGGCGCTAGATAGCGTTCTTCAATTTTGGTTCCCTATTAAGAAGTTTTCAAACAAGGGTTCTTAATAGATGCATTTCATTATAGTCTAAACAAAAAACATTTTGCACAACAAAGATGCAAAGAACCAAACTGATATTTCAGATGTTTTATTTGGTGGCTTAAAGGTGTAGTTCACTCAAAAATGATCCCAATTGACATGACCATAGTCATTTTTATTCCTACTATGAAAAGTCTATAAGCCTAATTTTTGCGTTAAGTACTCCTTTAAAGGGACACTCCACATTTTTTGAAAATATGATCATTTTCCAGCTCCCCTAGAGTTAAACATTTGATTTTTACTGTTTTGAAATCCATTCAGCTGATCTCCGGGTCTGGCGCTACCACTTTTAGCATAGTTTAGCATAATCCATTAAATCTGATTAGACCATTAGCATCATGCTAAAAAATAACCAGAGTTATTTAAAACTTCACTCTTCTGTAGTTACATTGTGTACTAAGAGCGACAGAAAATTAAAAGTTGCGATTTTCTAGGCCGATATGGCTGGGAACTATACTCGCTGGTTACTTTTAATAACAGGGGACATTTTTCAGGCACTGCGCCTCCTGCGGCCATGTTACAGCAGCAAAGTCCTTGATTATTACGCCAGAATGAGAGTATAGTTCCTAACCATATCTGCCTAGAAAATTACAACTTTTAATTTTCTGTCGGTCTTATTACACAATGTAACTACAGAAGAGTCAAGTTTTAAATAGGAAAAATATCAAAACTCTTTGGTTTTTTAGCGCGATGCTAATGGTCTAATCAAATTCAATGGATTATGCTAAGCTATGCTAAAAGTGCTAGCGCCAGACCCAGAGATCAGCTAAATGGATTCCAAAACAGTAAAAAAAATAAATGTTTAACGCTAGAGGAGTTGGAAAATTATCATTTTTATTCCTACTATAAAAAGTCAAGGGGCCCCATTTTTTTTGGCGAACTCTTGTAAATACCCAGGCGAGGTCTCTTAAGGTTTTGTTTTATTATTTTTCAGTTAGGTTGGCACAGATTTCAGAATTTTCATTCACATCCATAACAGAGAAATGTCTCACTGCTGTTTTTCTTATAAATTCACACATTTAAAGTTAATTTAATTAAAATTAAAATAAATATTTTTCTTTGAAGAGCCATCCCTTCTTCATATGTTGAGTATTATTGCTTCTGGTTTGTGCGTATTTCTTCATAGATTTCCTGCAAAGTAAGTTGTATCCCAAAAACTTGTGTCCTTTATTGTCACATCCATATCACATGTTTATTTCCCTTATGTAAACCAGAAAACATAATTATAGACTGATATTTTTCTGATGTCTGGACTGTCATAAGAGGTTAATAAAAACATAAACAGATGGTTCAATATTGGTAATAAATGCATTGTCTAAGAAATTAAACTTAATTTTTTCACTCCGAATGTCATATCCATAAAGCTGGAATTGCTCATAGAGTGTATATAGTATAAGTTAATTGTACATGATGTGTTGGATGCATTTGCATTGCACTACTGTATATAACATGAATTGTTTTTATTTTAATGCAAGAATGGTTTAATTTAGTTTGGTTAATACATGCCACTAGATGCTACTTAAAGATGGTGTACTTAAAAACTTCAAATGCATCTCTCTCCATTGTTGGTCATTTTTTTTAAGTAAATAAAGTAGCTTTGTTTTCTGCCATGTAAATGATAAAATTCATTATATCAGCATTGTCATGATGACATTTACTTCAGCTCCAGAATGATTATTGACTTTGTGTTCCAGGTCAGAAGATGGCAGGGTGCAGGTTGTGCACCAGCCATTGAGATGAATGAAATGCCAATGGACAGATCTCTCTCCAGGTATTACAAAAAAATCTGCTTGTGCTTCATGAATGAAGCCCATTGTACATTTACATTGATGCATTTGGCAGATGCGTTTATCTTAATGACTTTGCATTGCATTCAAGCTATACATGTACATGCTAACAGATACCACTGTGTTTTAAAGAGGTTTCACAGTATTTATTATACTTACCTTTTATTAGAATAGACAGATACTTACACACACAACCATTTTACCTACAATCCATCTTTTAAGCATAATAAACACACACACAGACACAGCCACTATTGCATCTAGCATCAGCTCTTCCTTTAATCTTACACAAACATTCATTTCAGAAAAAAAGAGCAGAAATCCTGATACATTAAGACTTTAATTTCTCTCCAATCTTTTGTTTTGACTCCAGCGTTTCCCTCTTCGAAAAAGCGTTTTGTGTCTAATATGGTCAGCGCCACGCAATTACTCCCTCCAGTGAAAAGTGAAACAAACGCAGGGCAAGCAAAGCATTTTGCATTATCTGCGCTCCTTGGATAGTCTAACCATAATAACTGTAAGACAACGTCAAGCCGAAGCTGCCAAGCTCATCTAGCATGCATTAGGACTTTAGAAATGAAGTTTTACTCGAGGTGAAATGAGTGTTGGATACCGTCGGTCGGATGCTGGATCTCTGCCATGTTTTTGTGCATTTTTCTGAGAAGAATATAAATGCACATGTATGAATCTGTATACATCTACAGCATATGGGTTTGGCAATGTCCTGTGGTATATTTTGATATCATTGGATATTTATCTCACTAGTGATTCAGTACACATGTTGGTTTTATAAGCTCATACTGTATATAAAGATGATTAAATTGGGTCAAATATTGGGTCAAATTTAATCCAAATATTAGATTGTTGGGTCAAATATAACCCAGAAACAATCCAGCATGGGTTAAATTCGCAAATTCAAAAAGTGAAGCCAAAATATTTTGAACGCCCCCTGTTGGTTGACTGCAGCATAGGTCATAAATCCCACCCTCCCCATGTAAACGAAAGGGACTTGAGCCGAACTTAAAAATCAAATTACACTTAAAATACATTTTTTACAACAATGGTTTCTGTTTGTTTTCCTAATAGTTTGGTTTAAGGGTCAGTGACAAAAACGGTTTGGCAAGATGAGAAATTCAAAAATCTTTAAAAAATAGCTTGTTTTAAAAGCACGCATCAGGTTTATTTCAATGCACATAGTGTATTTATGTTAATTTTATGCAATAAAAATGTAATTTGCACTATTTTTACGAAAGTTAAGACTGAAGGGAAAATGTCAAATGGTATAATCGCCAATTGCGCCACAGAATGAGAAATATTAAATATTTTATCCACCTAATGGCATGCAAGTGTAATCATAAAAAACATTTTAAATATCATTTTATTAGTTATTTCTAAATTATTATTTATCGTTATTGTTATTTCTAATTAAATGTACATTTTAATGCATTTTTTGTAATATTTGTCCTGACATATGCTAAAAAAACTAAATCATTTTTCTAAATAATCTTTGACAAATGATGTAAAAATGTATGTTACACTAAACATATTACACTAAACTAGATGATTATATTTTATTCCACATTTTTTATGAATATATTTATATTTTCATTTAAAAAAATACTAGACACACCAATTGACACAGACCGCTTACACCACACTGACATTTTTGCAATTATCCCCCAAATATTCTTTCAAAATGAAATAAAACCAGAAATTTTATACTTGGTCCTCAAAAAAGAGAATGTATGCAAGTAATCCGCAAATTTATTTTGAAATGTTAACCCTTTTACCTTTATTTTAACCATACGGACACAAAATAATTAACGTCACGTCCCTTAAATGGGATAATTTACCCAAAAATGAAATCTCTATAATCTTTTACTCACCTTCAAGTTGTTCCAAACTTGATTAATTTTCTTTGTGCTTCCCAACACAAATAAAGATAGTAAAAATGGATCTGGGGCACCATTGGCATTCATAATATTCTTTTTTCCTACTATAGAAGTCAATGGTGCCCCAGATAATTTTTCAAAATATCTTCATTCGTGTTCATCAGAACAAAAACATTTATACAGGTTTGGAACAACTTGAGGGCGAGTAAATGATGCCCGAATTTTCATTTTTAGGTGAATTATCCCTTTAAGTTAGTTATGAGATGCTATTAAAACAGGCTGTGAAAAACGGAAACGAAAACATATGCATTGTGAACAGCGCTATACATTTAAATGTGAATCATGCCACATACACACTCGGCATCCACGTTGACGTTAGGCCCGAATCAAAGCCTCGTTTCTCTCCCGCGCTTCACTCTTGTTGTCACAGTTTAAGTATTAATAAAGAGATTTTGTCAGACGTAACTCGTGTTTAATTGCCGCCAGGTTGATTTGACTGAATCCGTCCTTCACATCTCGCGTTTCTTTCGTTCTCTCTCCCTCTTTTTTCGTTCATCTCCATTTCATATCTTTCCCCCTTACTGCACCCATCGAATTGGCACCAAACCCTTCAAGATGTCCCCAGCAGGCTCGTGCATCGCTGGCCGCGTAGTAGACTGTGTGGTTTCCTTTAAACAGCTGTAATTTGTATTTCCAATCACTGTGCTGATTTCTGCTCATTATATCGCTGTTTCACACCGGTAAGTGAGCAAAAGTTTGGATTGATTGACTCTAATTAACTAAAAAACGTTCCGAGCCACGGGTTTATTACCATGCTAGCTAGCCACAAATGTCAAAGACTTTCACAAATTATTATCCTGTTAAGATGAATGTGTGGGAGGCAGAAAAGTGTGGAGACAAAGAGAACATATATTATTTTCATGACGAATTTGTTTATTGGCCTCATTTTTTTCCCTTCACGTTTTCAGGTGCTTTTTTTCCAATTAAACACACACAGACACTCTTCAGCATCTGTACACATTTCAAGGGTTGTCAACGTGTTTCGGCATGAAGTCTGTGAGTTTATAAGTGCGTGTCTGGTAATTATAATCTCTTGGCACCGTGAGGGCCAAAATTAATATTTGAACAGATTTATTCGTTTGAGTGTGATAGTTTAAGCCCAAACTTTTAATTTTATCTTATCACGTTTTAATTTTTAGATAGATTTTAGATCGATCAAACAATAAATGATTCACTCAGATGATTCACTGATACTTCTGAATCATCAATACCGGAGTGCAGATCTTATGTAAGTCTCCTGCTTTTCTGATCTTTTTCTAACAAAATATCCTCTCAGCAGTATCTCGGACTGTTTAAAAACAGCAAAACTGCAGTGTTTTGACAAAGACAGACATCTTAATCTCACCACATTCATCCAAGTCTAAATGATATGAGCCGCTTACATGAGTATACTAAACAAGTGATCCGTTTGAATTTTTTATTTTATTGTAAGGAGAGACACCGGCCCCCAATTTATAAACGAAAAATTACATTAAGTGTCCTGAGTTTACTTGAAGCAATATTATTTGTTGCATAAAATCTTCTATAATTAAATTTGGGCTATTATGTAGTATGACCTCAGTTTGGTTCACGAAGCTAGTAAAGCAGGTATACAATATAGCCACTGTGCATGCATATATGTAATAGAGTCGTCTGGCGGTAGCTAACCCACTGTAAGCTTTGATGCATGTTTCTGTTGAAATTAATGGCAATGGTGTTTCCTGGCCGCGTGTCATTTATTTCAGAGGATTGATTGGAGGCTGGAAGAGCAGACAAATGTGTTTGGGAAGTGTTCTCATTTAAAATATGGCTGTCTGACCTGGAAGAGATAGCAAAGAGACGATCCATCCTTCAAAATATGACCGAGACATCCAGGGGTGCCAGAAAAGTTTGCTTCAGAAAGTGCATGCGATAAAACACAACTGTACTAACCGATGGATTTGTACAAACGTTCATATAAAAACAATCATTATATTGGTTTGTTTCTGAGAGTGACACAGTAATTACAGTACTTCACCGTGATTTATCAATAAAAAACACATGGGTTTGAGCGACTTGCATGCACAAAATAAGTGGATATCTATCAGAAATCAGCTTAAATGGGTTGTATACAGTACATGCAAATCAATAAAGTGGCTATGCAGAAGACTGCGTTTACACAGGATTGAGAGATTTGTTCAATTATGAACTGTTTAAAACCGAGGTGATTTCTCCTTAGTACTTGTTTTTGGGGCAACAATCTTGATAAGTTTTCAAAAACGCGATATTCTCAAAAGCTGTTTCTCCGTCTCCGTCGTCTACCGGACACGAAGGGCAGATTGCTTCACGGCTGCTATTACAAAAGGTCTGTCTTTCACCTCCGTCTCTCAGTGACTATAATGATGTAATCATACCAATTTAAAATCTTAAATAATCAAACATATTTGATATGATCGGGGCAGCCCGATTTGCTTGCGAGCACATAGGGAGGTGTAAGATTAGATTTTTTTAATGTCACAAATTATATGATAATCTAAGTCGAACATTGATACCGATCGAGGTCCAGGGAAAGATTTTCTTTTGGATTTTCTGGAGGGGAAAATCGGGGTAAATGCAGGCCGATAATCCTGTAGTGTGCGCCCGGCTTTACTGTTCTAAAGATGTGAGAAATCTCTCTCATGAGTTTGTACATCAGTTGAGTATCTCTAAAAACTTTTTTTTTCTGGATTCTTCAGAGTATACAGTAAAGGTTCGGTTTCTCATGAAAATCTGTAAACTACAGGCCTATTTATTTTTGTTAAATTAATCTTGTACTACATTTTGTCATTTTTTAGCAGATGCTTGCACTAGTTTGTATATATGTCACATCCACATGTACATAGTTTCTTCAAATCTGTCAGGGTTTTAAAGGGGAACTTATGAACCTTTAATGGTTCTTTTCAGCTTTGGTTTAGTAGAAAACCATAAATTTTCAAGAACAAAGTTATTGTTCTTTAATTGACTTTATACCATGGGGCTGTTGAATGCTTTATTCTGATTGGTTGAGAATATTTTTGATATACGCACACCTGACCTGTCAAATGTATTAAAGGATACATTTCACAAGACTTTTTAAGATGTCAAATAAATCTTTGGTGTCTCCAGACTACATATGTGAAGTTCTAGCTCAAAATACCGTATCATTAATTGTAACATGTTAAAATTGCTACTTTGTAGATGTGTGTAAATATGTGCCATTTTGAGGTGTGTCCTTTTAAATGCAAATGAGCTGATCTCTGCACTAAATGGCAATGTCGTGGTTGGATAGTGCAGATTAAGGGGGGGTATAATCCCCTTCTGACATCACAAGGGGAGCCAAATTTCACCTATTTTTGGTCAATTATATGGAATAATCGACTCTGGCCCTTTAAATTATTTGAAAAAAATGTACACCCGCGATGTAACCACCATTACCAACTTGGGTGTGCATTATTTTCAAATAATTCAGTGATCCGTTGTCAATTATTCCTTACATATTATGCTTCATTGGAGATTTCACAAGTTTTTGACTTTAGATTTCTTTATGATTATTCAGATCACTGTTTTTGGTTTGTTGTTTTTTTTAGAATTTTTAACATCAGTACAGTACACTGTCTGAAAAACTTCCAACAATGGTCCCTAGCTGTCACTGGGGCGTTCAAAAAGTACACTTTTGCCCCTAAAGGGGTCCTATTAGTACCTCTAAGGTACATACTGTACTATACTGGTACCAAATGTACATTATCTGAAATAAAGGTACAAACCTGTACCTTTTCTGTCACAGGGGTGTTACCCTCAAAGGTTCATTTTTGTACCTTTATGGGTATACAACACATTGAAACGTTGTAATTTAACAATATTATACCCTTATTGTGTACCAATTTTGTATTAGTTAAATGTTAGAGATACAAAACATTTCACTGTACCTTTACACAGCATTGCGTTAGCAGTGCAAAAGGTCATGGGTTCCAACCCAGAGAACACACATTGATAAAAATGAATACCTTGTAATGCATTGTAAGTTGCTTTGGATAAAAGCGTCTGCCAAATGCATAAATAAATGGAACATATTAGGACCTTTTTAAAGGGCACCACCCAGTGACAGCTGGGATCATTACTTGACCATTTTTTTCTAAAAACAGAACTTTTTTATGATTGATAAGTGTTGGGGTGTGTGATTTGTATAGAAAAAGATTGATCAATTTATAATATGTAATCCACATTTTCCAAGGTATTCCATTCACGTCTGATGTCTTGCTTTTTGTCAATTATAACTTAAATTTAAATAAAACTGAGTTTTGTTTCATCATGGCACACGGTTTAAAAATAATACACAAATAGCATAAAAAAATGAAAAGGCGCATATACCACAACAGCAAAATGAAAACTCATTTTTGTAAATGAAACCTATTTGTCGACGGAGCACATCAGACTTGTGAAGCGGGGTAAATTAGAAGGCTCGCGTTTCGGTGGGGTTGCGCGGAATGCCAGTGGGTAGCGTTCACACAACATCCCTCTGTGCATACTATTTACCCCTGGATTGCTTCAGGCTAATGTCTCAATAATTTTCCCTCTTTTTTTTCGCAGGTCCTTCCCACAAAGGACTTGACTAATGATCCATGGACAAAATGAAGCATTCAAATTTATTCATTAATCATTCATCTCCAGCTCATTGAAAATGCTAAACTTCCACAAAATTAAGATTGAATATTGAAAAGTGATTGAGGAAGACAGCTCTCTGAGCGGAGAGGGGAAAAAGCGCAAACAATCAAGAAAAGGAGAGAAAAATGAGAAAGAAGAAGATGCGGCAGAGTCCAACCCGAGCCTGGTTAGGGTTACGCAGGTATACTATCAGCTAGTTAAGGTCAGAGGAGTTTAACTAGGTGTAATTAGATCCAAGAATCTAGAGAAGCGTAGAATTTCTGTCAACACAGCCCCCTAATTATTCTCTTTTCCAATTAATGGTGACATAGATTAATTATCTGATGAGGCAAAGCCAATTGCAATCATTCACCCCGCTAAAATTAGATCATTCCTGACAGCACCATGAAAGTCACCTGTTTCATTGTTATGGATTGGGCTGTGAGCAGTGGATAGAGGAGAGAGTGAAGCATGCTGGGGCTTTAAGGAAGTCGTCTGGCACAGGTGAGCGTCCGATTACTCCGTTATCCGAACCGTAGGCATCCGTCCGGCGTCTCCGTTCGCTTGCTCCAGGACACCGCTGCCGGTCGAGTCGTCTGTCGGGGCGAGCAGGAACTCGGAGAGGCGGTAGATCGAGTTTGACAACTCCTCCTGTTTGAACAGGCAAGCAAATGAAATCAATGAGTGTTGACTAATTTATTAAAAAAACATGGAGACCAGAAATCTGATGCTTTTGACAGTGGCGGCCGGTGACTTCTTTTTTCGAGGGCGCTCAATGCAAAGTTCGTCACAACATGTATGTAGCCCGTCATGTCTGTGGTTCCTTTTTTCAAAATATGTGTTCTGCACATGGTCCTGTGTGCATCATGGATGTACATTATTGGTCAACAAGCTATCAGAAATAATCCTTGTTTATAACATTTGTGATCCTTTCTGTAAATCCAGGTTAAAATTTAATAATCTAATGATAAGATAAGAAGCATCAAACTTGGATTTCAATTTAAATACTCAATATTAACTCCTTAATATTAAAAAATAAATAATAATGCAATAAAGTATATATTTTATACATAAAATTATCACAAAAAAATAGCTTTGTGTTACACTTTTAGTGGTTTTACCAACAATGGCCACTAGGTGTCACCGGTTTGCTGCATACTCTTGTCACAAATTAATAAATGACTTTCACAGATGATCTTTATGTAGAAAACAGTAAATCACTAAAAAGGTTTTGGGTCACAAAAGTTTCAGCTGTGATGTGATGTCAGCAGGCCTCCCCAGACTTTTATTTTGTAAGCTGGAGAGTGCAAAAAGACAAAATGAAGGAAAGAGGCAAAGACAGGTTACGCCACACTCCTGTTGAAATGTGCGTGAGGGTTTAGCGTGCGTCTGTTTTATGAGAAAACCCTCAGCAACCAGTTTTTCTATTAAACTGCCTTTTATACTGCATTTTATACATAAAAGTATCACAAAAAATGAGCTTTGTGTTACACTTTTAGTGGTTTTACCAACAACGCCCACTAGGTGTCACCGGTTTGCTGCATACTCTTGTCACAAATTAATAAATTACTTCATACATTTTCTCAGAATGATTTGTATGTAGAAAACAGCAGTAAATCACTAAAAATAGGTTTGGGTCACAAAAGTTTGAGTTGTGATGTGATCTCAGCAGGCCTCCCCAGACTTTTATTTTGTAAGCTGGAGAGTGCAAAAAGACGAAACGAAGGAATGAGACAAAGACAGGTTACGCCACACTCCTGTTGAAATGTGCGTGAGGGTTTAGCGCGCGTCTGTTTTATTAGAAAACCCTCAACAACGAGTTTTTCTATTAAACTGCCTTTTATACTGCATTTTATACATAAAATTATCACAAAAAAATGAGGTTTGTGTTACACTTTTAGTGGTTTTACCACCAACGGCCACTAGGTGTCACCGGTTTTCTGCATACTCTTGTCACAAATTAATAAATTACTTTCACAGATGATCTTTATGTAGAAAACAGTAAATCACTAAAAAGGTTTTGGGTCACAAAAGTTTGAGCTGTGATGTCAGCAAGCCTCCCCAGACTTTTATTTTGTAAGCTGGAGAGTGAAAAAAGACGAAACGAAGGAATGAGACAAAGACAGGTTACGCCACACTCCTGTTGAAATGTGCGTGAGGGTTCATCGCGCGTCTGTTTTATGAGAAAACCCTCAGCAACCGGTTTTTCTATTAAACTGCCTTGCACTGTCAACCAGCTTGGGAATCTGAACTGGCTTAGCCATGCAGAAATTTTCTGACTAACAATTATATCAGAAACAAGATCTTGGATTACGGTCCCCGGAGAGCAGCGCGGTGGGCGTTCGCTCCAATTATTACCGGCCATTCACAACTCTCCACCCTGCTCTCTGTTGTTAGCAATTGTCAATTATGCTATCCCTGGTGTAAACTTGCATAACCCGGAACTGAGTGGCCGATCTTGCAGCACTGTTGCGAGATGACAGGCTTGTGTGCTTTCTTTCTGTCTTTTAACTCTTTCACCCTTTCTTTCTACATCAGAGCTTTGCCTGGAATCATTTGTGTTGGAAAAACACACCGCGACACGTCAACGAAACACAATATTTAGCTACTAACTTAAGGTCCTGATTAGATGTCTTTTGCTTGTCAAATAGGTGAACTTGTCTGTGAAATCCAAGTTTTAGTCTCATAATCTAATGATGAGATTTGGATCATCAATATTTGATTTCATTCTTTGATTTTTACTTAAATTTCAATCTTTGACATGATCTTACTCAGTAAATATTAAAGATATCAAGGTTATATTTTCACAGAATGTTCTTTACATTATGTAAGATGATTTTGTGTAGAAAACACCAAATCACAATAATGACTTTAGCTGGGTATTATATTGAATAGCCATAGAATTAAGGGTTTTGATGACGGTTTTTAAATGAACCCAGCAAGCAATTTTGCGTTTGAAACACAGCCCAGATATCTAGGCTAAAACAAGGCAAATTTGGGCGGTCTGTGAAAACATAATAGATGTCTAACCACACTGCAAAAAATGATTTTGATGAAAAAAATTCTTAGTATTTTTGTCTTGTTTTCAGTAAAAATATCAAAAAAATCTTAAATTAAGATGTTTTTTCTTTATGAGCAAAAGGCCCAAAAAAATAAGTCTCGTTTTTAGACCAAAAATATCAAATGTAAGTGATTTTGTGCATAAAACAAGCAAAAAAATCTGCCAATAAGGTAAGAAATTTTTTCTTGAATTTTTCTTGGATGTAGTGTTTAAGAAAAATGTTCAAGATTTTTTTGCTTAGCCCATTGGCAGATTTTTTTGCTTGTTTTATGCACAAAATCACTTACATTTGATATGTTTGGTCTAAAAAATAGACTTATTTTCTTGGATCGTTTTGCTCATCAAGAAAAAGCATCTTCATTTAAGAATTTTTTGATATTTTTACTGAAAACAAGACAAAAATACTAAGAATTTTTTTCTTGAAAGGGGACAGAGAATGAAAAACCATTTTTACCTTGTCTTTGTTGAATAATGGTAGTCTACCCGCATTCACGAACATACAAAAAGTGCTAGACATGCTAAACATCTCAGTCTCATAGAAATTCCTCTTTTAGAAATGTCAGCCAGAAAACAGCCCAATCTGAAAAACTGATGCTTATGACATCACAGGCATCTCACTGCCCCTCCACTTTAAAATAATTGGCTACATTTTTTGAGTGGCAGCAAAGTCAGCCAATCAGTAATGAGATTGCAAGTTAAGCCAGTAGGGGGAGCCAAATAGGTGCAAAACCACTTGTTTAAAATCCCCCACCCTAAAAGAGCTATCTGATGGCGCTTTTCCATTGCATAGTACCCCACGGTTTAGTTTAGTTTAGGTCGGGTCAGCTCACCTCACTTTGGTGTGGTTAGCTTTTCCATCGAGTTTAGTATCACTTCGGAGTGGGAGGGATTATAGGTGTGTCGTTATATTTACGCTGCCTACTGCTGTGACATCATACACGTGAGAGCGTTGTTGTACATTCCCATACATTCATTTATTTCTTAGTCTGCCACAAAATTTAAATTGGCCACCACAAATAGATGTTTGCACATCGTGTTTATAACTTCCTCTATATCACATGACAGTTTCTGTTCAAACACCCGACCCGTGGCGTCAGTCGACGGCGCTCGGCTGAGCCTCATTCAAGTTGCATTTAAGCAATATAATGCGGACGTGCACGTCGCGAATGTGCCGCAACAAACTGCAAGTCTGGAAAAAACTGTTATGGTGTCCCGGATTCTCAACCTGCGGATGTTTTTCATCGCTAAAAGGGTGTTTGGAAACTTATAGCAGAACACAGATAACAACATGTTTGCTTGAGACAGCGCAAGCTAGCAGTAAGCTAAAGCTAATATTTACATTATAGCGATGACGTGACGATTCTCTCAGACCAATCAGTGATCTACAGTGTTTTCGCGTCACGTTTGGTATCAGCTTGGGTCGCTTGGAACCCCAACCGAGGTGGTACGAAAAAAAGTATCGGGTACTACGTACTGCACCGAATGGAAAAGCTCCCAAAAGTAAGCTGACCCGACCCAAACTAAACTAAACCGTGGGGTACTATGCAATGGAAAAGCGCCATGAGAGAGGTTTTTAGGAAGCTTCTAAGGGATTACAGACCCAAACAAAAACATTTTTGTCTACATGTCACATCACAGAACAAGGATAAATACCCTGTTCAATCATTCTATGTCACCTTTGAAAATAGTTTTTTGCAGTGCATAGACCAAAAACAAAATAAAACGCGTCATAATCACTAGCTGAGTTTCCATTACCCTTCAAATTGCGCAAATGAATAATCCGGCCAATAGAAACACGGCAATTTCGCATAAACTCCTAGCCTGGTTAGCCAGACCTACATCAAGATGTAAGGTCTGGCAACTCTTCACACAAACGGCTCAATGCAAGGTGCGGGATATAAGGTTGTCCCTCAAAATGCCTCTGCACGCAATAGGATAGCGTTATGACCAATCAGAGCAACGAAGAAGGTCTTCAGTAGGGTTATTTGCTCTTCTCTCAAAGAAAAACATAAGTCTAAGTCCTCCAGAGTCGCGGCCAAAGCCGCTTCAAAAGAAAGCTGTTCGCCAGCAGCAGCAGCCATTCTTTGTTTTCAAGTAGGAATCGCAGCTCTGTCGTCATCATGTTAAGGCCGCCCCACAGACGCTACACACGATGTGATTGGCCTGACCAAATTTTGGTTTTTGGAGCTGTTAAGTGTATTGTGAGTGCCTAGACTAAACCCTGGCAGCAAATATATTTTGCGGCCGCTAGGGTGCGTCTAGATTTCTAGGCTAATAAACTCCCATATATTGCACAAAAAGTTATATGCACGGGTGAGGTTGTTTTTTCGAAAAATTTATATCTTGCAAAACTGCAATGAAACCTGTCACCTGTAAATGTTTGGTTGGAGGGCAAGACGGAAGAAGTCTGTTCGACTTCCTGTGGCGTCACAGAAACCATCAAACGCAAGTCATCAAAATCAAATAAAAGCGACTCAAAGCACACAAAGCAGTCGACTTCCCAATCACTCTCATGGAATTTTGAAGTCATCCGCATGTCGGTCTGCATGTCGCCTTATGAAGCCGTTCACATCCATCACTATGGTTTTTGAAATGCCAACAAAATTACGTTTTAGTCGTATAACATTGGTTGACGGAAACAGCGTAATTTCGCGTTTTCCTTTTTTTCGACATTTAGAAAACAATGCAAAAGTATGGTGCAAATCTTTAAAGGGGACATTTCACAAAACCTTTCTTAAGATCCTTAAGACAAATCCTTGCCAGAGTGCATATGTGAAGTTTTAGCTCAAAATACCATATAGATAATTTTTATAACATGTTAAAATTGCCATTTTGTAGGTGTGGGTCAAAAAAGTGCCATTTCAATTCAAATGAGCTGATGAAATGCAAACACTGATCACCAGTATGGTGGTTTGTTGAAATTGAAACTCAATTGTGCTGTCAATTACTTTTTTAAAGTGCAAATTAAGGGGCGGTATTATTATAATAAGATCCCCTTTTGACATCACAAGGGGAGCCAAATTTCAATGAGCAATTTTTTCACATGCTTGCAGAGAATGGTTCACCAAAACTAAGATATTGGTTTGATATTTTTCACATTTTTGTAGTTGATAGAAGCACTGGGGACCCAATTATAGCACTTAAACATGGAAAAAGTCAGATTTTCATGATATATCCCCTTTAATGGAAACACAGCTACTTAACTTACATGACGAAATATCATACAATCTCACAAATGATGTAGGCAAAAACGACATATAACCAAATTTAAGTTGGGTTACTCATAACCGGACTAACCTATAGTTAACCTATATGTTACACATGTCTTTAAAAGTAACCCTTTGCTATTATAGCCTGCCAGTTTTGGGTCATTTCAGAAGGTGATGTTTTATCTCTATGACCTGCTATGCTGTGTTTTTTAACGTATAGTCTCCTGTGCACTGTGCTTGTCTGTGTCAAGTCTGTGGGAGGAGATCAACGCTCAGCTATGACAAAGTTTCGAGTAAGACCGCTCCTTTTGTCCTTCACACTCGGAGGAGCTTGAAGAACTCCTTGTCTTCACGCTTCATTCCCCAGCCGGACCTCCAGAGCCGGTCTCCCCTGACTGAGCCAAAAACACACCGCCGTTCACCTCATTATAAGCATGTATAGCACACCTTCAACTGAGGGGCAAATATCTTACGGCTTAGATCATCACGGTTATGTCGTTCCAACATAGAAATCACTTTGGATATACAGGATCTTGTCTAATAATAGTATTTCTGTGCTAGATGGACATGTTTGACAGTTCCAGTGAGTCACTCGATGGCTCGCGTCGTGACCGTCACGTTTTTTGAAATGGCGTGTTGAATTAAAAACACATCTTAAGACACCTGCATTCTGTTCCATTCAGTTGCGCTGCGTCTAGCTCTTTCTCGACATGAGAACGCATACTGTGCGTGCAGCCACTTAAAACCGACTAAATAGTTTTTCCCGAATTAACAATTTCTGAGTGCAGTCTTGTGTGCATTGGCAATGCTGTGTTATAGTCCTTCACTGATGCATATTTTTCAATGGCCGATACAAAACTAAAAGCGAGGCGATTTTATGCTTATTTTCATAATAGTGAAATTTGGGATGATTTATCAACTTGGCTGATATATCTCTCTATCATTACTGTACTTTTTAGATATCCATTAGTTTGTTAATAAACTACATTGCCCCTGAAAGCAATAGTTCACACAAAAATGACTATTCTGTTAATATTTACTCATCCTTATATATTACCCACACTTTTTAAACATTTAGATATGAAACTGATAAACTCTATTATCCAAAGTGACCTACTGTAAAAAATGATATCAAATCAACATATATTTTTATGTTATTTTAACAAATTACAGTTTTTCTCAGTCGCTTTGGTACATTTCTCGAATCATACTCACAATTTGCAAAACAGTAAGTGCATTTCTCAAAACAATTTGTACAAATAGCAAAACATCATGGATAACCTGCAAAAGCCACTCTTTTACTCAAAATACTTAGTTCATCTCTCAAAATTAAATATCTGTGTCAATGAACATGTCAGTGCCATCAGAATAACAAGTCATTGTGTCATTGTGTACGGATAAGACAGTCAAATTGTTTAGTCATGTTGTCAATATAACAGTTTACTCTGGAGGAATGTTCTGATGTAAACTATGGCTAAAGATTTGATGACAAGTATTGTAAATTGTAAGTTACACCTTAGTATAAGTTATGTGTGAGTTTGATTGCAAGAGACTTGACAAAATTTACATTTACGCTTTTACTGTTTGTACTGTAATTCATTGAAAGACCATGTCATTGCCATAAAGAAAGATAAAGACAGCACTGCAAGCACTGTATAGCATAAAGAGGAAAAAAAAGTAGAAATGTGAACATGATAGATGTCTAACCATAGCCCAAGAATAGATGATGCATATACTTTTAGAACATGTAAAAGAAATGAAAGCAAACACCTTGAACACACTTTGCTTACATGTTGGAATATAATACATCTTCAAGTTATTTTGGCAAAAATGGCATGTAACCAAATTCAAGGTTGTTTAGGGTAGAAGTGGATTACTCATAGCCGGACTATATTGGGTCTATAGTTAGCAGTCATTTCAATGTCTCGGTTTTTGCTTGTTGGGGATGTTTCTGTCTGTTAGAGAAAGTCAAGATTCACCTGGGAGCAATTTACCAATTCAAGACAGATTTAGAAAAAATGTCTAATGGAAATGTATAGAAATATGTTTGACCATATCCTGTATTTTGACAACATGTTCAACCATTTTGCATGTAAAGACTTATACTATGAACTAATGCCTAAATGTTGTGTGGAGTGAGACTATTCAACAGAGACCCATTATAATACATTTTGATCAACATGACATAAGCAACTGATAATGTAGGAAAAAGCAGAGAATTGTACATAATCATTTGCATGGATGTACCAAAGCATTTGCAACTTGTTCAAAGAAATGAGAAACTGCTTTTTTGATGTGCACAAGTGACACAATGATGTGAGAATTGAACAAGCAGTTTTGAGAATTTCAATTCTGATCTGAGAATTGTACCAAAGCGACTGAGAAAAACTGTAAGTTAAACAAATTAAAACAGTTTTTTACAAGTTAAGTCAAATTATCACAAGTCAAAACTTGTGTGACCACCATGTGTGTTCACCATGTGTGTTCTCTGAGGATAGGTAGGTAGGAAGGTAGGTAGATATATATATATATATATATATATATATATATATATATAGATAGATAGATAGATAGATAGATAGATAGATAGATAGATAGATAGATAGATAGATAGATAGATAGATAGATATATAGATAGATAGATAGACATGCCGGCAGCCAGCCAGCCAAATATACAGCCAGGGATAGACGGATAGATAGACAGATAATAAGAAATACAGACAGACAGACAGACAGACAGATAGATAGATAGATAGATAGATAGATAGATAGATAGATAGGCAGACAGACAAATAGATAGGTAGACAGAAAGAAAGATAAATAAATAAAAAGACAGACAGGCAGGCAGATAGATAGGCAGGCACATAGATAGATAGGCAGGCAGAAAGACAGACAGACACAGTAGATAGAAAGACAGATAGACAGAGAGATAAATAGACAGACATAAAGACAGGCAGACAGACAAATAGATGGATATACAGAAAGATAAATAAATAGACAGACTTAAAGAAAGGCAGACAGACAGATATATTGATAGACAGATAGATAGAAAACAGACAGACAGACAGACAGACAGACAGATAGATAGATAGACAGAAATAGATAGACAGACTTACCGGCAGCCGCCAGCCAGCCAGCCAGCCAAATATACAGCCAGGGATAGACGGATAGATAGACAAATAATAAGAAATATAGACAAACAGACAGATAGATAGATAGGCAAACAGACAAATAGATAGGTAGACAGAAAGAAAGAAAGATAAATAGATAGACTGACATGTAGGTAGATAGACAGACAGATATATAGATAGACAGACATGCCGGCAGCGAGCAAGCCAAATATACAGCCAGGGATAGACAGATAGATAGATAGACAGGCAGGCAGGTAGAAAGACAATAACAGTAGATAGACAGAAAGACAGACGGATATGTAAATAGATAGACAGACAGACATATAGATATACAGACCTACAGAAATATAGATAGATAGATAGATAGACAGATAGACAGATAGATAGATAGATAGATAGATAGATAGATAGATAGATAGATAGATAGATAGATAGATAGATAGATAGATAGACAGATAGACAGATAGACAGATAGACAGATAGATAGATAGATAGACAGATACATAGATAGACAGACATATACATAGATAGATAGACAGATACATAGATATACAGACATATACATAGACAGACAGACAATTACATAGACAGACAGACAATTACATAGATAGACAGACAATTACATAGATAGACAGATAGATAGATAGACAGATATACAGATAGATAGATAGACAGATACATAGATAGACAGACACATAGATAGACAGACATATACATAGATAGATAGACAGATACATAGATATACAGACAATTACATAGACAGACAGACAATTACATAGACAGATAGACAATTACATAGATAGACAGATAATTACATACATATACAGATAATTACATAGATATACAGTTACATAGACAGACAGACAGACAGACAGACATATACATCGATAGATAGACAGATACATAGATAGACAGACAGATACATAGATATACAGACATATACATAGACAGACAGACAGACAATTACATAGACAGATAGACAATTACATAGATAGACAGATACATAAATAGACAGACAGACATATACATAGATAGACAGACATGTACATAGACAGATGGACAATTACATAGATATACAGATACATAGATAGAGAGACAGACAGATACAGATAGATAGATAGATAGATAGATAGATAGATAGATAGATAGATAGATAGATAGATAGATAGACAGATAGACAGATAGACAGATAGATAGATAGATAGATAGATAGACAGATACATAGATAGACAGACATATACATAGATAGATAGACAGATACATAGATATACAGACATATACATAGACAGACAGACAATTACATAGACAGACAGACAATTACATAGATAGACAGACAATTACATAGATAGACAGATAGATAGATAGACAGATATACAGATAGATAGATAGACAGATACATAGATAGACAGACACATAGATAGACAGACATATACATAGATAGATAGACAGATACATAGATATACAGACAATTACATAGACAGACAGACAATTACATAGACAGATAGACAATTACATAGATAGACAGACAATTACATAGATAGACAGATAATTACATACATATACAGATAATTACATAGATATACAGTTACATAGACAGACAGACAGACAGACAGACAGACATATACATCGATAGATAGACAGATACATAGATAGACAGACAGATACATAGATATACAGACATATACATAGACAGACAGACAGACAATTACATAGACAGATAGACAATTACATAGATAGACAGATACATAAATAGACAGACAGACATATACATAGATAGACAGACATGTACATAGACAGATGGACAATTACATAGATATACAGATACATAGATAGAGAGACAGACAGATACAGATAGACAGACATATAGACCGTTTCGGCGGTAACAACATAAACAAGCCGCTGTCGCGGTCCGCACGTAACTTCCGGTAAACTCCGCTAATAATAAATAACAACAAATTCTTTAAACGTAGTTTATTTATATAACAAGCAAACAAAACAACACATAGATTACCTAGGAAACCAAAACATTTGTTATTTTCGACGAGGCATTTGTTCAAGAGATCAGTTTAGCAACTAGTCAGACCATTAAAAAAAAAACTAAACCGGAAGTAAGGTTCGGATCCAGACGTGTATCACGTGCGTCCGATGAAACCATCTATACATAGATTGATAGACAGATAAATAGATAGACAGACAGATACATAGATGGACAGACAGATAGACAGGCAGACTGATAAAAACAGACAAACATATAGACAGATAGACATGCCGCCAGCCAAATATACAGACAGACAGACAGGCAGACAGACAGGCAGGTGGATAAAGAAATGTGGGTGAGTAAATAATGACAGAAGTCATTTCTGAGTAAACTATTGCTTAAACGTGATATTTTTAAATCAAATAAATTCTCATCTGAGCCCCAAAACAAGCTTTAATCTGAATGCATTTGGGACGCATTGTTCTATATGTGGCTAAACAGTTTGTGTGTGTATGCATTTGTGGTGGTACTAAAGAGCCCATACCTGGAGGGCTTTCATTTTCTGGTTGTTCTGGTTGGAGTGGGCCTGGAATCGGGCCAGCGCTGCCCGCCTGTAGTCGCTGCGCTGTTTGAAGTATTTCAACATGGCTTTGTGCATCCTTTTCTGCAACAAAGAAAGCTGTGGAGGAAAGAAAAGAGAAAGAGGAGAGAGAGAGAAAGAGAGGGGGAATTGGTAAGGCAGGAGAGGAAATTAATGGCAGTGTTCAAGAAGAATGATGGAGGGAATAGAGAAAGCAGTCAATAGCCCATTCTGCAGTACACGGAGCTGACAGGAATTTCACAGTCTCTTGCGTTCCCTGCCCACTCATGTGCACTGGGCGGAAACCAGTCACATCTGGCTGCCAGGATGGGGGGTTAATTTTCTCTAAATGCTTCAGCGGTTTTGTTCTAGCTCAGGCAAACTCGGTGACTGCAAAGCTGATGAGTAAAATATTTCGACTTCACTCACTTTAACTTTATACCAATCCCCTCAAGACATATTTTACACATACACAAAAAGTCATGAACCCCCTGCCGCAACCAGAAATTATTCCGAGTATACTGACAAAACAAAAACCAGAGCATGTGTGTTTCTGTGTGTGTTGGAGTGAGAGAGATTAGAGAAGAGAGAGAGAGAGAGAGTAGTAAGAAAAGCATGCTGCTCTCTCTTTATTATTTGTGCAGTTTTCCAGAAAAAGGGGGTTTCAATTCGGAGGGATGCAGTCGCCCCATCTCTCCTCTCTCTTCTTTTAAGCTTATCATTGCTTGGCAATGTGTTCTGCAGAGCATGAATAAACTAAAGCGAATTAGCTCAGCCTTTAAGTGAACGAGTACAAAAATGTCCTTTATGTCGAAACCGGCACGGTCCTGTTAATGCTACCAGTTTAAACATATAAAGACATACACGCGTCATGAAAAATGATACAAAACAAGATCTCATAATAAACAAATAACAAAGATGTCAACTTTATCTATGCAAATTAGAATAACTCATTAAAAAATGCATGCATTTGTATTTTATATCTTCCCCTTTTTCACAGTTTGACACTGTTTGACAAACATCCACGTTGTCTGAAATGCTTTCGTATGCATTTGCTATCTAATTTAGACGTCAATGTTACTAAAAAAAAGGCAATGAACCTTCTGTTTACAAGCAACTCATTTTGGAAGTTTAATCTGTGCTGTTTCAGCAATTACAGGCCTGTGGTTTGTACCTGTGACTACAACAAGGGGGCACTGTAGCTCTCTCACACACACCGGCAGAATTTTAACCATACGTTGTAAAAAAAAATGCAAGTTTAAAACTTGTGTTTGCAAGTCATTCAACCTTTTATTTAAAGTTTTGAGTTGTGAGAATTTGACATTACTTATAAAAACAAGTTGAAATTGTAAAATAAAAGTAAAATAAAAATATTTGTTGATTTGATATCATTTGCAGTGTACTGGCAAAACACCAGAACATCACTGTATATAAATAACCTATCATTGTGTCAGTATTTTACAGTAACACTTTACAATAAGGTTGTATTTGTTAACATTAGTTAATGCATTAGCTAACATAAAACTAATAATGAGGAATATAGTTTTTAGCATTTATTAATATTTGTTAATGTTAGTATAAATACAATTGTTTATGTTAGTTATGCATTAAAAATGTATAAGTGAATGCTGAAATTAACATGAATTAAGATTAATAAATGTTGTAGATGTTATTGTAAAGTGTTGCCCAATATTTATTTTGCTGCATGAAACAAACATTTATATCTGTCTTGGTTGTATTCAATTGATAGAAATGCAAAAAGTTTTACATTATACAAATTCAAACCTATATCCTGAGTGCTGTTGGTTGCAAATAACAGATATCTGTAAAGTTAGCTGTAAATATCTAACATAATGTATCATATGCCTTGCTTTGTGTTTGGTGTAAACTAAAAACATTACATAATACCAAACTTATCAGATTTACCCTAACATATTCACCCAAACATGAGCAGTGTTTTAACGTATATAATTGATCATAATATATATGATCTTACAGTTTCAAGTAGATGACTAAAATAAATACTTGGTTTTAAGTCTTGTCCTATTGGACCATAAAGACCCATAACATAATCTCATAATCTCAAAATACTCTATTAATATTAAACAGTCAAAAGAATCCATGAATTAATTTACTCCTACATTTCCTTACACAGTGATGTAAATGTTTTAATAAGAGCTTAAAATGCTATAAGATGCGACTACTTTCACTCGTGAAGGAGAGAAAGCCGAAGCTCCAGTCTGAAAAAATAAACAACAAACTGTAAAAGGACTGAATGCTGGGTAAAAGAAAATCAGGCTTTGATCATGAGCGTGGAGAATCCCGTCCACAGGATTTGCCTTTTGCATGCATTTCTCACTTGATAACATTCATGTAGTTAGATGAAGAGTTGTACGAGTATTAGTCTTTTGGGGAACAAACAATGTGTCTTGCTCTTCGGTAGAGTTTTACTGTCAGCGGTAGAATAATAAATCACGTTATAATGATTAACGGCTAAAAATGTGGTTATATAGCTAAAGTGACAGATTACGAGTAGATCAGATGCTAGAATTTGTAATAATCTCTGGCAATAAAACCATAACAATAACAAGCCGACTAATGCCACGTATGAAAGACACAAAGCTCTCCTGGTAAAAACTGGGACTGGAAAACATCTTGCTGATGAAGTCTTATCAGGGTTGGGCAACGTGCAAAATTAAGCATTTGGATCCCTTTTCAATTGGAATGAAATTAAAGGAAAACACCTCTGTTTTTCAATATTTTACTATGTTCTTACCTCAACTAAGACAAATTAATACATACCTATCTTCTTTTAATGCGGGCACTTAATCTTTGTACAGCGCGTCGTGACTGTGTAAGCATTTAGCCTAGCCCCATTTATTGCTTAGGATCCAAACATGGATGAATTTAACACTTCCATCTTTTTCCTATTTAAAGACTGTTGCATAGTTACACGAGTAAGCATGGTGGCACAAAATACATTTTTTTTTGAATAAAACAAGTTTGCAGAACTTCAACCCTCTGGTGCAGTAATATTGAAGTTTGAGCGAGGGGATAGTCAGGATTGATGATGTTAACTCTTTCCCCGCCATTGACGAGATATCTCGTCAATTAAGAGAAAACGCTTCCCCGCCAATGACAAGATTTTCCGTCTTTCCGCAATACCGCTATTATCCACCAGGTGGCGCCCTTCCGCAACTTTTTAAACCCGGAAGTATTGCCCTATGGCAAGCTGCTGCATGTCCGTGTCTGTTTTAAAGATCACTCTGAATGGGATCTCTATGAAAAGTCTGTCACAAAAATGGAATTATCTATGCTTTTTGCTCAAAATGTGGTGTTTTGCAGAAACCTACCCATATTCAAAAGCTGATTGCAAAAGAACCACTGAAGGTAGGATGAACATTTTCTGGAAGGCATTAAACTTTGGTGAAAATCATGAAAAACGCTGGCGCTGGCTGGCAACTTTTTTTAAAAACGCTGGCGGTGAAAGAGTTAATGCGCGCAGAGGCTAAACGATGATCTTACTGCTAAACGCCACCTCCGTCTAAAATGAGATAATGATATATATCGAAAGCGTTTGGCACGTATTATATTTTTCATCAAAAACTTTTTCTTCAAATCTGCTTAATACCGGCCTTAGTCCATTATGAAATACAGTTTTTTTTTTGCAGAACCCATTAAGATTTGCCAGATTTACTAAATGGGGCAATTTAGCGCGAGAGTGCAATTACAAAAAAGCGCTGATGGGAGTGGTAATATCTGCGGGTCATTTACTAAAAGGCGCAAATTAAATAACACAAGTGCAACACCTGATTTCCACAATGACCAACGCAATCTACTAAGAGCAGCGCAAATTAGTTCAGGGTCACAAATATGAGTTGCGGGTGATCTGAAAAGAACTGGAGGACAAAAAGATGAAGGTTTACAAGAAATTTGTGTGACTTCTCCTAGTGACTCCTCTTTTATTTCATCAAGCAAAAAAGTTACATGGCTTGGCAAAAAATATTTTGAACAATATGTTCCAAACAAACTGTTACATGTAGAACAAAATCATCTGCCTTGTACCATGCGCTCTCTGATCTCTGCAAAGAGAATTGCTGCCATTTTTAACGCAAAATGATTTAAGCCATGCTTTTTTCGGCGTTAAATAGTGGTGCAAATACCAGTAATATCATACGTGCAAACCTTAGTAAATCATGTTGCGTGAATCATTTAAATAATTTCCTCACATTAATTTTGAGTCTGAAGGGAAACTCCTAGAAATGCATATGCAATAAGGTCATCTGCAAAAATAACTAGACCACACCCTTTCAGTTGTTATTCAAAACATTTTCAGATGCACTTAGAGGGTTTTGCATTTGAGCTCCTCTATTGTGTTGCATTTAAAATCTCTGTTTTGTAATCATGTTGGTTGTTGTCATTTGGCTAAATCAGAGCAGTAAGGGAAATGATCCGTAAAATGAAAGGTAATTTATTAAATAAAAAATACATTCTAAACAGTAGGTGGAGTTTTGACTATTTATATCAACTAATGACTATTTATTGACTACACTGTAAAAAGTGAAAGTTGGATCTACTTAACTCTTTCGTTGCCATTGACGAGATATCTCGTCAACCAAGAGAAAACGCTTCCCTGCCAATGACGAGATTTTCTGTCTTTCCGCAATACCGCTATTATCCACCAGGTGGCGCCCTTCCGCAACTTTTTAAACCCTGAAGTATTGCCCTATGGCAAGCGGCTGCATGTCCGTGTATGTTTTAAAGATCGCTCTGAATGGGATCTCTATGAAAAGTCTGTCACAAAAATTGAATTATCTCTGCTTTTTGCTCAAAATGTGGTGTTTTTGCAAAAACCTACCTATATTCAAAAGCTGATTACAAAAGAACCACTAAAGGTAGGATGAAACGTTTTTTTTTTTTTTTTTGAAAGCAGATGGTCTGTTCTTTCATTTGGTATATTGTATGATGTTTATATATTTAAAGAAGAACATTTTCTGGAAGGCATTAAACTTTGGTGAAAATCATGAAAAACGCTGGGGCTGGCTGGCAACTTTTTATAAAAAACGCTGGCATTGAAAGAGTTAATACTCCAATTGGTAACACCTAAAAATATTTAGCTTTATCAACTTAAATTTTTCACTTTACTAATTGAAGTAATTTTTTAAGTTAATCCAACTTCCACTTTTCCTGTGATATGCCGATAATTTTCAACAACTTTTAACCGCCAGTGTCGACGTAAAACGTAGCATACAAGACGGGTAAACGCGGAGAAGCAAAACGCCAATCAGGAAATCTACGAAAAGTTTTGTTTCAAAAGAGTTGAACAGAGTTGTTTTAGCTATACTGTAGGTTTTTATCAGGTTCAAAATGGTTCGCTCTTGTTTTAAATATGACATTTTTCTTTAAAAAATTGCATCGATTGCCCTCAGAAGACCTTTATTAACCCCATGGAGCCATGTGGATTACTTCTGTAAAGACTTTTTTAGGGCTTCAAATCAGAAGCACCATTTACTATATTTATAAAGCTTAAAAGAGCCAGGACATTTTGTAATATATCTCTGACTGTGTTTGTCTGAAAAAGATAATCACATCGAGGATGGCTTGAGGGTGAGTAAATCATGGGGTAATTTAAATGTATTATTAAAAATTACAGTACATTCAATAAATGATATAAATCTTTAGAAAGCTTTAGTATTACTTCTTGAAATTCAACCTCAATCTAAATTCAATTCGAGTTCAGGGTTTTCAGTTCTGAATGACACACAACCCCGGTTGTTTCATGACAAAAATGAACTCCCCTCACCAAATCGTGCATACAGTATATTCTGTTTGC
Source organism: Paramisgurnus dabryanus (assembly GCF_030506205.2). NCBI lineage: Eukaryota > Metazoa > Chordata > Actinopteri > Cypriniformes > Cobitidae > Paramisgurnus > Paramisgurnus dabryanus. The sequence continues at coordinate 28,798,196 of NC_133358.1, read as the reverse complement.
GAATGAATAATGTACTGCACCGTACAGGTACACGCTGCACTAACACCGTGAAGCTTTGATGAATACAAGCAAAACCACCCATCCTTCAGTGATGGACGTACATGTCATATTAGCGTTTTCTCAGGATCTTAAGACTGCTTGCATCTGCTATTCTCCCGTACCGTGCGAGGTGAAATAAACACACGTGCACGCCAGAGCGATGCTGTCATGAAGCTGATCTCATCCTGATTAGATTACTGCAGTGGCCTGCTAGCTGACTGGCCAGCTAAAACCAACCACCTATGACAGGCTGCGCACCGCCGCAGACCTCTCTGTTCTCATCACTGTTTTGCATGCTGGCTGTCTATCTCTGATTACAATGACAGATACAGATGAATCGCACAAACATGTATGTACGGAAAAAGACCCAAACTGAATGTTTGTGGTGATGGCTGTTACCTGCTTGTGGTCTTGGATGTAGGCCTCTGCTATGTTGCTTTTGTCAAAACCGTGCACGACTTCTTGTCTGGCGATCATTAAAGCTTTCTGCAAGGTTTTGTACTCTTGCGCTAACGCCAGGTTGTCTTTTAAGGCTTTCTGTAGATTAGCCTGGAAAAGATTAGCAAACAATGTTGTCAGGTAGATTTTTATAATAAAAAAGGATTAAAATTTAAAGGGCACTTATTTCATTGCTAAAAACAGCGTTATTTTGTGTATTTGGTATGATTAAATGTGTTTGCTTGGTTTATGGTTAAAAAGCACGTTATTTTCAACATACCGTACATTTTTGTAGCTTCAGATTTCCCTGTCTTCCTGAAACGCATGGATTTGAAAAGCTTGGTGTCCCCGATTGGCCAGCTAATCTCTACGTTGTGATTGGCCTGAATACCTCTGACGTCAGCAGGAAATGTGACGCTCCTTACCATGTTTTAAAGATTCAGTCACAATGCAATGCTAACAGGAGTTAACTTACAGGCTGGCAGTCCAAGCGGGAGGAATTACGATAATGTCGGTCTTTACTACATCACCAATCTCAGGAAGTAAACGGTTGCCTACAATCCGTGTGTTTGTTGTAGTCCAAGAAAAGAGATTTACGTTGGAAATGATAACGCGCGTTATCGTTTACTTTGGGTTTGTACCTTTTGCATATTGTTAACATGAACTAATACACACTTACACACCAAAGGAAATTTTAAATTGTGAATCAAACCATTGGTGCTCTTCAAAAAAATTCAGTAGCAAATCAGATAATTACTTATCATTATTCAGCTCTCAATTCAGATACGATGCAAAAAATGCTTTGTTATTTTTAACTCAGCATTGGGTTAGAAAGGGACAAACCCAGATTTTAGGTTAAATTAACCAAGGTAATGTTTAGATTTAAAAAAATAACCCAGCATTTTTAAGAGTGTACTGGGCCATAAAAATAATAGTCAGATAATATATAGTGAACCATAGTGTAAAGGTTTTTGTTTATGCTAGATCTCACATTTTTGGGGGAATCTACTTTTTAAACCTTTACACATTTTGACAACACAAGTAAATGAGTTTTTACATTGATGCATTGATGCATTTGGCAAACACTTTCATCCAATGTGACATAAAATGTGTTGCCTGGGATTGAACCCAAGACCTTTGCAGTGCTAAAACAATGCTCTACGACAGCGTTAAATTTACATGTATGCATTTGGCATATGTTTTTATCTAAAGAACCAAGTTCGAACCCATGACCTTCTATGCTGTTAATGCAATGCTCCACAGGAGCAATGAATGTGTTAACTGTACTTAGATGAAAACAATGACTGCTGGATGATATTAATACCAGCAGGCTGAATTCTCATTTACACTGTAGATTTGTAGAGCCTTGCAATGTATTTTACAATGCGTTCAGGCTATACATTTTTGGGAAATTAAACAGAAACAAGGGAACTGACTCAGCAGGCAAGATTAAAGTACCTGAAGACCTGTTCATTGTGCTCTTTTGTGTCCATCATTGACAGGTTCTACAGTAATTACTCTCAGCGGTCTCTTACAGACATGAGATCTCTGTGTCTGTTTCTCTGTCCAAGGTGCTGAATTCCGAGATGTGAGAAGATTAAACAGATGCTGCTTTGCTTTCGCACCTTTTATGCTTATTTGGTACCCTAAGCCTTACATTAAGCATTCCAATGTACAAATTGTCACTGACGTTTTGTGCATATGAAAAACTAATGTACTAACTACAGCAAGAACGTTTTTACATTGATTAACTCTTTCCCCACTATTACAGAGTTAACTCGTCAATTTAAAGAAAACGTTTCCATGCCAATGACAAGTATTTCCGGCTTTCCGCAATACCACTGTTATCCACTGGTCTTCCGCAACTTAGTAAACCTGGAAGTATTGCCCTAGGGCAAACAGTTATATGTCCATGTAAGATTTGATCATCGCTCTGAATGTGATCTCTATCAAAAGTCCTTCACAAAAAAAAGTTTTTTTTGAAAAACCTACCAATATTTGAGAGTTGATAAAAAGAAAACTAATGAAGGAAGGATGAAATGTTTTTTTTGTTTGTTTGAAAGACGGAAAAACTTGTAATTGACAGGGAAGCATTTTCTTTCAATTAATATGATGAACTTTTGTCAAAATCATGAAAAATGCTGGCGCTGGCTGGCAACTTTTTTTTAAACGTTGGCGGGGAAAGAGTTAAAACTGAGGACGCGAGTTTGTGCATGCAAAGGTAAGAACATACAGTGGGCCTGAAAAGAATTGTTGACATTTAAAAGACCACTGAATTAATTTAAAAGAGCTGTAACAGTGAGTTCTAGTGGTTGAACTTGGTATTGCAGTTTAAAAGAAAAAAAATGTGGGAGACTTTTTTCCTCCCCCCTCAGGTTGCCATACACATACAGGAGCGCAAGTGGCGATGAAAAGTAGATTTTTAAAATTGGCAATGTTTTTTGTACAAACCTGCTTGTGTCGATTTTTTAAGTCAATCTGCGGCTAATTTGGAGGTTAAAGAAGAAAATTTTCTGGAAGGCATTAAACTTTTGCGAAAATCATGAAAAAGGCCATTTTTGGGCCATTGCGGTCTCATTTAAGCAACAATGATAACCGGCAACCGAGCTGTCGAAATACATTATTGGGTAAATTGGCAGTGGCAGGATCACGCAAACCAAAGCAAAAACAGACATGCCTACAACTTAAGGCGCATTTTAAACAGAGAATAATTGGTTACAGAATTGTTTCTCAATATGTAAACTTATGTTTCCTAAATATCTACAAATATATGATAGTATTTTTTTATTTAGTACAGTCAAAAACCTACATACAGCTCCTTTAAAGAGCACCAATTATCCGATTTACGTTTTTACATTTCCTTTGGTGTGTAAGTGTGTATTAGTACATGTTACCGATATGCAAAAGGTACAAACCCCAAAGTAAACAATGACGCGAGTTATCGTATCCAACATAAATCTCTTTTCTTGGACTACAACAAACACACGGATTGTAGGCAACCGTTTACTTCTTGGGCCTGTTGACGTGGATAAGATTCCTCCCTTGGACAGCCTGTAAGTTAACTCCTTTTAGCATTGCATTGTGAGCCAATCTTTCAAACATGGTAAGGGGCGTCACATTTCCGGCTGACGTTGGAGGTATTCAGACCAATCACAACGACAGATTAGCTGGCCAATCATGGACACAGAGCTTTGCAGATAAATGAGTTTTGTACAAAATCTATGCGTTTGAGGAAAGCAATATATCTAGAGCTACAAAAATGTACAGTATGTGGAAAATAATGTGTTTATTTGACCTTAAATCACACAAAACACATAGCAAATACACGCAATTTTTACTGAAACAGGAAGTCAGGGCGGGATATATTGAGTGGCTTCTCCCTCTTTTAAAAAGCCAACTTAGTTTAGTCTACCTCACAGCTTGAAGTGCAGAATGTTGTCATAAAAATCGTTGATTCGTATCAGCGGACGTGGGAGACTTTAAAGTTTTATATTGTAATATATATTGCTTATATAAATGCTTGAATTTTGGCAAATATCAAAACAAGTGTGTTTATTTTAAATAAAGATAGCATTCAGAAAGTTAGCACAAATGTAGTACTGTATGCTAGCTCACTTATCAGACAAAACATTTCACAAAACAACTTCTGATGAAAGTTCAAGTAGCATTTATTTGTAAATGCCATTTGGTTTGATATTTTGTTACAGTCACACTTAAGTGTGACTTAGTTGTATGTGCATACATGCTATACAATGACCATGTTTCCTTGCATTTCACAACACACAAAAAGCCTCTCCACCTTAAACGCATCACCAGTAATCATACAACACTTGAGGATGTAAACAAACTACAATAAATAACTGTCTGGCACCATCAGAAGCAAACAGACTAAGACAGGAGAAAGCTATGGAAATCAAGATGGTGAGAACATTTTCGGTTTTACCTGCGAATGAGGAATAATGAAGTGTGTCTGGGCAGTAAAACGACCCAACGCTAAACTGATGAGTTTAACCCAGCACTGAGAGTGGCACTAAACATGACAAATGCAAGCTATTGATTTAAAGCTTAATTACGGCGTGCGGTGCTGACAAAACCCGTATGATGCACCTCTGGAGTGTAAATGGGACAAATTACACTCCATTGGCCATAAGAAACTGATGGTGTCTGCACTTTGCATCCTACCGCTTCTCTACTCACTGAACGTGCGACTTCATCAAGTAAACAAGCTACATGAGAATATGATGAGGGGATAAAATCTTGAAGGAATCACAGCAGAGGAAGTTTCATTCAAGGTGTCTGGGCTGATCGTGTGAGCAATTGTTCATAATACTCAAAGTTGCCGTGAACCGGAGCGGTGAGCGAAAGGTTGTGTAAAGGTTTGAATTTTACCTTAACGTAGACAAAGAATAGCTCCACTAGTAGAATAAGGATTAACAATGTTAAAGTTGTGACAGAAAAGAGTACAAAAGCTGTCACTGGGACGCTACCCTTTCAAAAATACACCTTTGTACACCACATAAAAAGTGCATATTAGTACCATATTTGTACCAAATGTATACCTAAATTGTAGGGGTGTGCGGGGCAAAAACTATTGCGGGGTTAGTTGTAACACAACTGTTTACATTGTTGCACAAGGTTGAGCATTTTGTTTTTCGGGTATTTTTTTCAAGCTGCCTAAAAGAAGATCTCCCGCAAATTATTGTAAATGTATAATGTTTTTCCAGAGAGTTATTGATGAACGAGTGTTTTGGTGGCATGTACATTTTTTCATCATATGTTTTTTTCGGTTTCTAAGTTGGGTGTGTAAGATACCAAATCCAATGCTTTGTTATATTAATCAGTGTCTTGTTGACTAAAACATAGCATCATTTTGAAATCTGTCTGCAGCTCTTAGCAACATTTTTGGTGGGCTTGAAAATATTTTGACCCAGCGAGGTTAATTGTAACGCTGTGTTACAACTAACCCCTCAGCACTTACGATATGAAAACCGCTAACGTTAGCGTAACGTTCTTGCCGTTGTTTTAAATAGGCTATACACGAATGATTGCTGGCTGCAAACAAAATAAATGTGCCTGTCTTATAAAAAATTGTGTGTCACATTTATTTTTGTTCATATCTTTAATATTGATTGAATAAGGTCATTAAGATTGAAATCATAATGAAATGAATGGCTAAATTGATGACTTTGATGCTCATTATCTCAGAATTAAATTTTTGAAACTGTAGTATGGTTATTACAGACTGGGTCACGTATAAAAAAATTTTTTTGTCATAATTGTGCTGCTTTTACTTAAATATTTAGAAATGTGTATCCATTTATAATTGAAGTATTGTTAGAAAAGGGTTGGATGAATGAATACAGTGTAGATACCTATCTATTATAGACAGATATATAAACAATATCCACTTCAAGTATATATACAAAATTGTATTAAAATATTTGCATGCAAACTTAATTTTTAGCAAGTGTTACAACTAACCCCCTGCCTGTTACAATGAACCCCACCTATGGGGTAAGTTGTAACGTTTGCACTTCTGTCACGTTTGGTGTAATTGTCCAAGAATGGTACGTACTAAAACAAACTTCAAATGTTCATTTGTAGCAGAGATGTGTATGTTGCTTGTGTAAAAATATAATTAAAAATGTTAGGTTGTGCCCCGCTCAACCCCTAAATAATAGGACCTTTGCATCAGTTTTTGTACTACTTTTCTTGCCAAACTTCACATACTGTAAAATGACAGTATACAGTACAAAAGTCTGAATCAAAAGGATGAATAATATTATTTGATTATTGATAACACATTTGTTAATCCATCACTCAGTAGTCCGCTCTCCTGTTACGCATCAGCATCCAGGTAAATATGTTCAACTATCTGCATCTCGTGATTGCGGCGTCGAACCCATAACCCAAACGCGCCTCAGGTCAATGCAAGGCATTTTCACTCAACCTCTCTTCGTTCAAGCCGTTAAAAGACGAAACATTTCCATCGGGCGATGAATCTTGCAAGCGCTTTATTGTTTCCAGTAAGAAGTCTAAAGAGACTCTCTGCTCGGTTGCCCTGCAGCAAGTTAATGGCACACTGCCTCTATGAGGGAGGACTTTTAATTCAGCTCCTGTCTCGCACCAACAACTTGTTTGGAGTTTGCTGCTTCTGCGCGCATGGCGGATTAAGCCCCATTGCCTTTTCTTGTTTTGAACTAATGCATTCTTGATCACCGTTTAATGAAACTATATACCACATGGCGATTTCACATTAGATAAACCATGTGAGACTTTCATCAGGCGCAGGGCTCTGACTGAGGCCATAATCCCGAATCTCAACTCCCCCAATAAATAGCTTTTCCCTCGGAAAATGAAGCGATAATACGTGGGTTTCATGCAAAATATGACATATTATCTCTGATAGGAAATTATTAGCTTTGGACAATTATTAAAAAAGACATGTTTGTGTGATGCTATTTCTGGAATGGGTGATTTAGGATTTTAACTAATGGAGTGGTCTGTACATGCGAAAATAAATCTGACCGTGTGCTGTTAAAGACAAAACTGTCTGGTTAATTTTATGCATGAGGGGATGTTTCAGTGGCTGGTGACGTTCTGGTTGGGTTGTAGCTCACAAATTTATTTTATAGTCTTTAAAATGCTTGTGTCTCTGTCAAGAATAAGTTAACAGTAGTGTTGTACAGTATGATTCTTTGGCTATCTATTATCTGTGAAATCCATCGTTACAACACTTAAATTTATGCATTGGCAGACTTTTTGTTTATCGAAAGGTAATCTAAATATTTGAATATTTATAAAGGTAATTTCAGCTTGAATGGTGCACATCAAATCCCTTGACCAATCAAATGCACTCATGCTTGTTCTGTCTTTTATGATTGGTCTTCTGATAAAGTATGTAAGAGGAATATTCATTAACTTTAATAATAAATGTCAGTACTGATCCAGGACTATACAATATTTGTATGTATAAATAATATAAATATTAAAGGAAATCTTTTACCTCTGTGTCTTTCATGACAGCCTGACGTTGAGTAAACAGTGCAGTGTGAATCTGTGCGTGTCGAGACTTCCTCTCTTCACATGATGTCAGATCTCTGCGTAAGTTACCCATCACCACCATGGCTGTCCCATGTTTGAAGGCCACAGTATCTGATAGACGTCTGCAACCAGAAACAAATAAAAACAGGCATGGAAGTCTGATGTACAAGAAATATATCATTTTCCAGCACTATGTAGTACAATGTCAGAAGAAAATGATCAAGAAATGGTTCTAATATGTACAGTACCATTTAGGTACAGATATGTAATAATTTGTGCCTTCGGGGTACTACTATGTGCCTTTGAGGTGCCAACGTGTGCCTTCGAGGTACTAATATGTGCCTTCGAGGTACCAACGTGTGCCTTTGAGGTGCCAATATGTGCTTTTGAGGTACTAATATGTGCCTTCGAGGTGCCAATATGTGCCTTCAAGGTACTTATATATGCATTTGAGGTACCAACATGTGCCTTCGAGGTACTAATATGTGCCTTCGAGGTACTAACGTGTGCCTGTGAGGTACTAATATGTGCCTTCGAGGTACCAACGTGTGCCTTTGAGGTACCAACGTGTGCCTTTGAGGTGCCAACGTGTGCCTTTGAGGTACCAACGTGTGCCTTTGAGGGAACTAATATGTGCCTTTAAGGTACCAACGTGTGCCAGTGAGGTACCAACGTTTGCCTTTTTAGGTACCAACGTGTGCCTTTGAGGTACCAAAGTGTGCCTATAAGGGAACTAATATGTGCCTTTAAGGTACCAACGTGTGCCTTTGAGGTACCAAAGTGTGCCTATAAGGGAACTAATATGTGCCTTTAAGGTACCAACGTGTGCCTTTGAGGTACCAACGTGTGCCTTTGAGGTGCCAACGTGTGCCTTTGAGGTACCAACGTGTGCCTTTGAGGGAACTAATATGTGCCTTTAAGGTACCAACGTGTGCCAGTGAGGTACCAACGTTTGCCTTTTAGGTACCAACGTGTGTCTTTGAGGTTCCAAAGTGTGCCTATAAGGGAACTAATATGTGCCTTTGAGGTACCAACGTGTGCCTTTGAGGTACCAACGTGTGCCTATGAGGTACCAACGTGTGCCTTTGATGTACTAACAAGTGCCTTTGAGGTACCAACGTGTGCCTTTGAGGTACCAACGTGTGCCTTTGAGGTACCAACGTGTGCCTATGAGGTACCAACGTGTGCCTTTGATGTACCAACGTGTGCCTTTGAGGTACCAACGTGTGCCTTTGAGGTACCAACCTGTGCCTTTGAGGTACCAACCTGTGCCTTTGAGGTACCAACGTGTGCCTTTGAGGTACCAACGTGTGCCAGTGAGGTACCAACGTTTGCCTTTGATGTACCAACGTGTGCCTTTGAGGTACCAACCTGTGCCTTTGAGGTACCAACGTGTGCCTATGAGGTACCAACGTGTGCCTTTGATGTACTAACAAGTGCCTTTGAGGTACCAACGTGTGCCTTTGAGGTACCAACGTGTGCCTTTGAGGTACCAACGTGTGCCTATGAGGCACCAACGTGTGCCTTTGAGGTACCAACGTGTGCCTTTGAGGTACCAACCTGTGCCTTTGAGGTACCAACGTGTGCCTTTGAGGTATCAACGTGTGCCAGTGAGGTACCAACGTTTGCCTTTGATGTACCAACGTGTGCCTTTGAGGTACCAATGTGTGCCTTTGAGGTACCAACGTGTGCCTATGAGGTACCAACGTGTGCCTTTGATGTACCAACGTGTGCCTTTGAGGTACCAACCTGTGCCTTTGAGGTACCAACGTGTGCCTTTGAGGTACCAACGTGTGCCAGTGAGGTACCAACGTTTGCCTTTGATGTACCAACGTGTGCCTTTGAGGTACCAACGTGTGCCTTTGAGGTACCAACGTGTGCCAGTGAGGTACCAACGTTTGCCTTTGATGTACCAACGTGTGCCTTTGAGGTACCAACGTGTGCCTTTGAGGTACCAACGTGTGCCAGTGAGGTACCAACGTTTGCCTTTTAGGTACCAACGTGTGTCTTTGAGGTACCAAGGTGTGCCTATAAGGGAACTAATATGTGCCTTTGAGGTACCAACGTGTGCCTTTGAGGTACCAACGTGTGCCTTTGAGGTACCAACGTGTGCCTTTGAGGGTACCAATGTGTGCCAGTAAGGTACCAACGTTTGCCTTTTAGGTACCAACGTGTGCCTTTGAGGTACCAACGTGTGCGTTTGAGGTACCAACGTGTGCCTTTGAGGTACCAACGTGTGCCTTTGAGGTACCAACGTGTGCATTTGAGGTACCAACGTGTGCCTATGAGGTACCAACGTGTGCCTTTGAGGTACCAACGTGTGCCTTTGAGGTACCAACGTGTGCCTTTGAGGTACCAACGTGTGCCTTTGAGGGTACCAACGTGTGCCAGTGAGGTACCAACGTGGGCCTTTGAGGTACCAACGTGTGCCTTTGAGGTACCGACGTGTGCCAATGAGGTACCAACATATGCCTTTGGGGTACTAAAATGGGCCTTTAAGGCAGCAATATGTGCCTATGGGGTACCAATATGTGCCAATAGGTACCGCCCCAATAACATCTAGGCAGCTATTCTATTTTTAATTTGTGTGAAATTATGTAAAACAATGTAGTTGTGTGGTTCTTACTTCAGCTCATCTTTAATTTCTGGCATAGCGTTTATGGTTTTCTCCATTATGTCTGAGGCTTTTTTTAAGCCTTGAGATTTCAGGCAGAGCTCCTTGATCCTGTCTGACATCTGCTCAGACTTTAATAACACCACATCAAGGCTTTCCTACAACAATTATATACAAATGCATTATAATATTAGATCTGGGGCATATACAGTAGTCTGCTATTACTATCAGAGCACCTTTTTTGTAATGAGTATATAATTTGCTTATATTTGAGGAATTAAATACTTCACCTGCTGCGTAACTAAATATCTATCTAGTTGCCTTAAATCTGCAATATCCTAGCTTATATAAAATATCTAAAATATCCACAGTACAACATACATGTATTTAATGTAAATGGAGTGTAGTTTCCATTTCACCTTTACAGAATTAAGATATTTCTGATGGTCTTTTCTCTTCTTCCCAAGCTCATCTATAATGCGTTCATGTGCCATGTGCATTTCACTTATTTTTGCCTTCAAGCCTTCAATTGCCTGAGAAAAATAAAAAACACAACAAAACAAAAAGAAATCATGCAACCGCACCTGATCAATCACCTTATTATAAAGGTGCACTGTGTAACTTTAAGGAGGTTCTCTTGACAGAAATGCATTATACAATACAATATTTATTTATATTATATAAATAAATAAATAATATATATATTAAATAATATATTTATTATAATATATATATATATATAGAATGTGGCATTTTTATCTACATACACCGTGGGTCCCCTTACATGGAAGTCATTATTTCAGGCCTATAGCGTCTACCGTAGCTTCTCAATGCGCTTCGAAAGGGAGGAGTGAGCTGTGGACCGAGCCATTGGTTAAAATTCGCAATCTCACCGCTACATGTCGCTAAAATCTACACAGAGCACCTTAAAAAATAAAACTGAACCCCATTAACTTATCTGATCATTTACGCATTTTGACGTTATCCAAGGCGACAGTGCATTACGAGCTATATATTTTATCATTATGTATGTTCCCTGGGATCGAACTCTAATCTTATAATCTTTTGCACAGCTAATGCAGTGATCTACCACTGAGCTACATGAACCATAATAAAAACCAGAATAATTCATATTCTGGTTTTACGATGTTTATTTCATCAGTGACTGTTTTGCTATCATGAACATGTTTCATTAACATTTAGTCATTTAGCAGATGTTTACATCCAAACCAATTATTTGGAAGTAGGACATGCCATTTTTTTTGTGTGCAAATAATAGCAAACCAATGAGACGTGTTATTTTACTATGATTTACCTGAGATTTCTCTGTATAGATTTGTCTCAGGTGCTCCACCTTTGTCTCCAACTGAGCGGTTGTAGATGAAGCGTCTTTGAACTTCTTCTGTAGATCCGACTTCATCATCTCGCCGTGTGTTTGTTCACGTTTTAATTCGGCTGCAGCAGTGGCCACACTTTCCTTATAAACCATACAAACCGAAATCACACACAACCCTGACAGCTCTTAATCAATAATTCATTCATTAGATGATTTTGATATTACCTTGAGAACATGTAATGTCTTCATTTCATTTGATATCTGAAGCTTCATCGATTCAATCTGTTTCTGCAAAAAAAAGTAACAAAAGAAGAAAAGTCATTGAAATAAAATCACCATAAGGGATGATATTAAAGTATAAAGCATTGAATAAACTTTTGAAACAAGAACAAGACAAAAACCTACATAATAATAATTGCCTGGAAGCATTACAATTGTCTTCTTTTTTCTCACTTTTATATAAATAGTCCTTTTGTGATCCACAGATGTCAGTCAGTCATTCATAAATTCATTTTTTTCTAAGCGTCACAGTCGATCACTTCAGTAATGTTGCTGAATAAGTTTTAAGGTGGCACCCGTCCTCTTACCCTGTTCCTCAGCTCCTCCAATAACGTCATTCGCTCCAGGTGCTCCAGCTTATCTTTGGTGAACGAGTGGTCGCCTGACACCCGTTCGAGTTCGGCTTCGGCCTGTTTTCTCTGCTCCTCATTCCAGCTGAGCTTCAGCCTCAAATGTTCACAGTCCTTCTGTAGCTGTCTCACCGCCTGCTCACTGGAAAAGCACCACCACAGTTAAACAACATCATAAACCACGGCCCGTCCCTGGAGATGAACACACCACAATTTACCAAGAGCTGCCTGCCCTCAAACATGCTTGTGCAGCATTTAGGAAAATTCAGAACCGGAAATAAAACATCTCGAGAATGGGGAACTTTCTAATTAAAGGTGACGTTTGATATCTTATTCAGTCTTATCTTATTCATAAGCCCTGGACCACAAAACCAGTCATAAGTTGCACAGGTACATTTGAAGAGTTTCGCTGCAACGAGATAACTCCGTTTTTTTATTTTTCAGAAATCTTGTTTTTTGGTTGTACATTCCAATTAATATCAATTCAACTGCAGTTGGTTTGTTTTGATTTACACCTTTATAAATTTAAAAAATACAACTAAGTAGCACCATAAAACAAAATAAAAACATGATAACATAATAATAAACATGTTTTGACAAAAATTTAAAAAACAGAGTTATCTCGTTTTGCAACGAAACTCTTAATTTGTAGCAATAGCCAACAAATACATGGTATGGGTTAAACTTTTATCTATTTTTATGCCAAAAATTATCATGTTCCATGAAGATATTGTTTTTTTTACCATAAATATATCAAAAAGCTATTTATCATTTGTAATATGTGTGGCTAAGGACTTTATTTGTAGAACTTTAACTCATCCCCGCCATTGACAAGTTATCTCGTCAATTAAAAAAAACATTTGCATAAAAAACGTGTTACTGATGAATTTTTATGTTAATCTGCAATACTTTGATTATCCACTATACTTACCCAATTTATGAAAAAACTGTAGCCATAGCGTTATTTACTAATTTTAAACTCTCTGTATATTTTGATAATCGTTCTGAATCTGATCTCTAACAAAATTCCTTTACAAAAATGCAATTATTTCAGCTTTTTGCTAAAAAAAAAAAGTATTTTAACAGAAAAATGCCCATATTTAACAGTTTATAAGCAGAGAAAAAAATATAGATAGGATAAAAGTTTTTTCCATTTTGTTTGTTTGTTTGTTAATTGTTTGTTTGAAAGCAAAGTTCTTTCATTTGATATATTTGTATGTGTATATATTTTTAGAAAAAAAATTTCATGGAAGGGCATTTTGTGAAACTTTTGTGAAAATCACAAAAAATGCTGGCGGGCAACTTTTCAAAAAATGGCTGGCGAGGAATGAGTTAAAGGCGATTTTCTCAATTTTAGTGCTGCCTCACGATTAGTCGCGACTAATCGTTTGCAGAATAAAAGTTTTTGTTTACATAATATATATGTGGGTGTACTGTGTATAATAATTATGTATAAATACACACATATACACGCATGTATATAATTAAGAAACATTTGCATGTGTATATTAGGCATGGGCCGATTACGGGTTTCAAGGTATACCAAGGTTTTAAACAGTCAGGGTTTCAAAACCACTAAAATGTTCTGTGATATCGTTTCCAAAATTCATTAAATCATTAAGTCATGCGATTGATTTGATGTTTACATTTAATGTACATTACGAAAATATTATATATTCTTTGAAAGCATATTATAATTTACCGTGGTATTTTTGCTAAAGGTCATCATACCGCCAGAATCTTACACTGGCCCATGCCTAGTGTATATACACATTTATATTTATATATAATCTATATTATATATAAATATAAATATTTATTATATAAATATATTTTTTTATTAAAATTATACATGTATGTGTGTGTATTTATATAAAAATAATTATTAAACACAGTATAGACACATATATTATGTAAACAAAAACTTTTATTCTGCAAACGATTAGTCGCGACTAATTGTGAGGCAGCACTACTCAATTGAGATTTTTTGCACCATCATATTACAGTTTTCAGATCTTGGCCAAATATTGTCCTATCCTAACACACCATACATCAAAAAAAATTCAGTTTTCAATTTTGAAAAATTACCATTATGACTGGTTTTGTGGTCCAGAGTCACAAATGTGCAATGATTCAAAGTGGTACTTTGCAAAACATTACAAAACATTGTTACAAACCTATACTGAAATCAGGTTCAGGAAACCGGTTTGATAACACTGACAGTAACGGCATGACACCTTCAACACAATACCTAAGACGGCAATATCTATTTACTAAAACCCAAGCAAGTTTGTGTTTAAAAGACATCTAATAGCTGCCCAAACACAACTGCCCAAAATTTAGGTTGTCAGTCAAAATTTATTAGACATCTAACCATTGCCTAAAAATAAATTAAATCAAATAAATAAATGAATGAAACCAAATACCTTGAAATCAATGTTGGCTTGGTTTATCACACATCTCATAAGTTATTTTGGCAAATTTACCCAAATTTAAGTTTATTTACGCTGGAAGTAAGTTATTCGTAGCCGGACTACTATATATCGGGGCGGTGACATGGTTAGACGGTAAAATGGGAATTTGTACTTTTGACCATTCAATTATATTATATACAGTATTGAACATTGACAAACTAAATAAACACTATTTGAACTAGGATTTTCAATACTATTTAAGTTCACGCTTTGGTGCTGCTTCACAGCATTTTAATTTTGGTAGCAATGCCACACATACCTCCACATTTTTAATGAAGTGGAATAACAGTTGTTATGTGATTTCATGACATGATCTGCAGAACGCACATTCTCTGATGATAATTAAAGAAACCAGCATTCACACAACAGACCAATGAACCACAAGACATTTCCAGCTCATTTCTCACTGTTGTCATTTGAGTTTCAATCAACAACACACAATCAGTCTAAGGTGAACCTGTATAGGATTACAATATTCATTATTTTTAATGTATTACAGGTTTTTGTGTATACAAGTCAACACTGCATCCGCACCCCAGTTTACTTCGGTAATGTGTTAAATTACAGAGTAAAGATACTCAATGAGAAGTAATGGAAATTTTTTATCATTAATCAAGTAATTGATTAAATGATAAAAAGTGCTCTTTATGACAGGTGTCTAAAAGGGGAGGGGTTAAGAAAGCAAGAGGCATTAGTGAGAAAAACGTATTACTTTTTTATTAAATATACGCTGGTTAATCATTCAAAATAGCAGCAAGAATGCAAATGCTATAGTATGTTACGTATTTGTGTGATTTAAGTATGGCAACCAATTCTTCACACATCATCTTCCTCTTTAAAACTGCTGCAGGTACCAATTTAAACCAATAAGGATTTTACAGACTGATGTTGATGCTGTATTATGGATGTTTTGTGTCTATGGATTATTAAAGGGTGAGGTGCACAACTGCTGTCAATTTGCCAAATTTTAAAGAGCAAGTTTGTAAGACAAACCTTTGTTGAATCCTTCGCTTGAAATCTACAATTTCCAGTTTGTGATCTTTATTATTAGCTCGAAGGGCCAATAAATCCTGTCGCTTTTGGCTCAAGAGTGCATTCAGTTCAGAAACCTTCTCATCACCGTCACCTTTCTGATAAATGAGAAAAGTTTGTCACATTATTCTCCCTCATTATTATTATTTTTTTTTAACTATAATGGCACATTTCAAACAATTGTTGCAAACATAAACCTAACACAGCGCCACCTATGCTTAAACAAAGCTCCTAAATTTCAATCTGCTGAAAAGTTTTATACTTTTCAAACTCGGCTAAAAAACAGAAACGGAGAAATACAAATTTAAAAAGGAATAAACAAACAGCTCAAGAAACAGCTGAGCGCTCCGCGGCTCATTCGCTCAAGCGTACCTGTAATTGTGAAATCAGGGCTTAGACAAAATGGAGGCTCTACAAGAATAAACACAGCAGATCGGTGCAAGGAATGGTGGGACTTTCCTGCCCTCCAGAGGACACGAGAGTTGACATCTCCAACACATCATTTCACCTCCGATCATCTCAAATATCAAGCAAAACTTGAATGTGCTCTGATATACTTACGGTTGTTTGAATTTGCTGCTGAAGTTGTGATATGAAGTTCTTTGTTTCCATTATTAACTCTTCTTTATCCTCTATTTTTGCTCTTAATGTCATGACCTATAAGAACGAGACGTATCATTAATATTTAAAATGAGAGAAAAACATTGCATACAATATAAAAGTTTGTAGTGTTATTGTAAGCGACCTTAAATTTACAGTATAATGGATGTTAATGCTATCATAACATTAACTGCAAAAAGTGGCATTGATGTTGTGATTTCGTGTTTAATGCAGTGTCTGGTGAATGTACAGTACTGACAGCATCATTTCTGTCTGTTTCCTGCCTCTCAAACTGGCGGATCTCTTGCAGCATGGCTTTGATTTGGCTGTCTCTCAATGTTACTTCTTCTTTAGACTTTTTAATGCTTCTGTGAAACATCTCACACTGTGACTGCAGATGGTGTAACTCACTCCTGTAAGCAGAAAAAGAGAAATTGCATTTTTTCACTTTATATATATAGTACACTTTATATGTCTCTCCTTTTGCTCTATATGTTATGAAACCTTACCTTACAATCTTATTAAAATATTGCTTGATGTATTTGATATTCAGTGTCATTTACCGTTATG
Organism: Paramisgurnus dabryanus; assembly: GCF_030506205.2. Taxonomy (NCBI): domain Eukaryota; kingdom Metazoa; phylum Chordata; class Actinopteri; order Cypriniformes; family Cobitidae; genus Paramisgurnus; species Paramisgurnus dabryanus. The sequence continues at coordinate 28,781,420 of NC_133358.1, read as the reverse complement.
CATGTTATAAAAGCAACTTACAGTTATATGTTTTGTGCATGTCCATTTATTGCGTATATCGTACCCAAGACCTTGGCATTGCACCACTATACCAGTTGAGCTACAGGAACATATTGGTGGCTATGGCTATAACAATACAAAGTCAAAGCAAAGCTTTTAGACTTAACATTATGGTAAATAAAAGTTTATGATTTATTGACCTTTTCATACGATTTATCACATTGCAGGACTGTAAACATGAACTGTGAAACAATTCAAGGTTTAGGGTAAGTGTACCCTTAAGGCCCACTTTGAACTCGGAAGTCAAATTATTTAAAGAGAAAATTATATTTTATGCTGATCATTATTTTAACCAATCCAGTGATTTGTTATTTCCTGACATTTTTATTGCATACCAATCACTCTTACCATGTTAAAAGTTAGCCCCATTTATGTGCACACTGTCTTAGGAGACCTCACACAGGCACCCAAAAACTTTGGCGTTTTGGGACCCTTAAGAAATAAACACTTTGCAATTTTTTTAAAATGTACATCAACTAATAAATACATTTTCAAATGAGAGATAAATAATTTTGACAAAAAAAGCCCATCTAAAATAAGATTTCAGTGTGCTTAATGGTTACGTCTACACTACACTGCAAAAAATAGTATTTTTGTCTTATTTTCAGTAGAAATATCTAAAAATTCTTAAATTAAGATGCTTTTTCTTGATGAGCAAAATGACCTAAGTAAATAAGTCTAGTTTTAAGACAAATAATATACAATTTAAGTGAAATTGTCCTTAAAACGAGCAAAATTAACTGCCAATGGGGTGAGAAAAAAAATTGTGAAATAAGATTTATTTTTTCTTAAACTCTTAATTCAAGTAAAATTTTCTCACCCCATTGGCAGATAATTTTACTTGTTTAAAGCACGAATTCACTTAAATTGTATATTTTTTGTCTAAAAACTAGTATTATTTTCTTAGGTCATTTTGCTCATTAAGAAAATACATCTTGACTTAAGAATCTTTAGATATTTCTTCTTAAAACAAGACAAAAATACTAAGGCAGAAAGTCATTTTTTGCAGTAACAATTTAGTCTTTCCCTTATTTACACTTCATATACATCAATTTAACCTAAAATCCTGAAGAAGTCATACTATGTCGAAACATAATTTTCATGTGACACCTATGATTTTGTTTTAATTCAATTACAGAATTTTATTTGTAAAATAGTGAAAAGGTGTTTAGAGCAATAAAAAACTAAGTCTTCAATTAAGTGATGTAAAATAATATCTGGACTGTTTTATCTGTTTAGTGCTCTCACGCCATAAAAAAAAGAAGCAAAATTAACATCAACTGCTGTTTAAGTGATAGTTTAAACTCTAAGACTAAGTAGAGAATATTGTGGCATTTTAGTGACACCTTCTGTCTGGACTGTGTATTGAAATAAGAGCAGAGGTCTTCAACCTTTTAAGGGCCAAGGACACCATAATGGATAGAGAAGAGGAGCAGGGACCCCCAGTACATGTAACAAATTAATACTGGATTTATATACTTTTTATGATAGTTATAGTTTATTTTTTTATTATTTACCTATTACTGCATTTTTGTTTGATGCTTTAAACAATATTTGGAGCAAAACCACCACAGAGGCCTTCTGTTGAAGACCCATGCTATAGGTGGAGTATAAATGACATTTTTTTTGAGAAAAACGTAACTTACAGTTTGTCACTCAGCTGATTTTTGATAGTTTCGATGTCTTTGTTCATGTCCTGTCTCTCAGTTTCGGCTGTGAACTGCTCCTCTTTAGACTTCAGCTGAAAACCTTTGAGATCTTGAGCGACCTTCGCAAGCGTGTCGCTGGCCTGTGGAAACAGATTACAAACAGATCACCTGACAATGTTTATCATGGCAAGTGTTTCCCTTAAAACAGAAATAACATGACCAGAAGGAATAAATTTAAACAGTGTGACAGAAGCAAAGGACATTTTAAATATAAAGTCAAGTCAAATGTATTTATATAGCGCTTTTACACAATGTTGCATTGTTTCAAAGCACCTTTACATGAAAGACAAAGAAAATAAACCACAAAAACTGGAAAGTTGTTAAATATGGTGTATACTAGAAGAGAGTATACTGTATAGTATTATTGCAAATTTTAATGTTCTCATAAAAAGATTATAATGTTTGCTTTTCTTTGACTATCGAATATAAATGAATATGATCAATAACAGGTGTCATATTAAACTAGACATGCCTTTATATCTTACATGGACAAGAAAAAACATGAGTTTGATATAAATAAGAAATTTGCAAAAACACCATGAAGAGCAGTGTAAATTTTGGCAACATCATTAAGTGCACCACACCTACAAAAATGAAATAGTGACATCTTTAAGATTGAAGCAGGACTATTACAAGAAAGCTATGTTAAATTTTTTTACAAAAAGACAAGCAAGCTCAGTTTATAAAACCCAAGTTGTATTTAAATATATATTGCTAGGGATAGGAGAAAGCATTGAAACAATTAAACACTTGGTCTCAAATTGTAAGAAAACTCTTTTAGTTTGAACTTCATCCCTTGCACTCCTTTAGTCGTGTCTCATTGATTTCAGGCTCTCAAAACGAAGCAACAAACTCACCTCACTTTCTTTTGTTCGGATGTGCTTCATGATTTCATCCTCTATCTGTAGTCTCTCTTCCACCAGCGGCCCGTGTTTCCTCATAAAGTCAATATCCTCATTGAGACGGCGGTTCAGCACCTCCACCTGGGTCAGTCTGTCTCTTACCTGCGGCCGCTGATCTCTTCTTATTTTTAGTTGCCACGTCAGCTCGGCGATGTCTAGGCAGTAGGCGTCACGCTCTGATGGTGAAAACACAAAACGGACAGATCCGAAAAGGCGGTTGGGAAAGAAAAGAATACAGAGGAAAGATTGTTTTGCAGCAGTTAGACCGTGCATGTTTGCTGTAAGGTAGGGGTCTCCAACCTTTTTGTGAGCAAGGGCTACCACAATGGATAAAACAATCATGAGGGCTACTTTTTTAAAGAGCACCTATTGTCCGATTCACGTCTTTAAATTTTCTTTGGTGTGTAAGCGTGTATTAGTTCATGTTAACGATATGCAAAAGGTACAAACCCCAAAGTAAACGATGACGTGAGTTAACATCTCCAATGTAAGTCTCTTTTCTTGGACTACAACAAACACACGGATTGTAGGCAACAGTTTACTTCCTGGGATTGGTGATGACAAGACCGACATTATCATAATTCCTCCCGCTTCGGACTTAGCCTGTGTTAGCTCCTGTTAGTATTGCATTGTGAGCGAATCTTTCAAACATGGTAAGGAGCGTCACATTTCCAGCTGACGTCAGAGGTATTCAGGCCAATCACAACGTACAGATTAGCTGGCCAATCAGGGACACAGAGCTTTTCAAATCAGTGCGTTTTAGGAAGAGAGTGAAATCTGGAGCTACAAAAATGGTATGTGGAAAATAATGTGTTTTTAACCAAAAACCACGCAAACACATTGTATTATACACAAAATAACGTTGTTTTTAGCAATTAAATAGGTGCTCTTTAATATGGTCAAATCTTTTTTGTTTTACTTGTTAAATTAAATTTATTTTACTTGTTGATATGCTTTATCATCGTATAAAATGTTAACATACATAAATGAAGCCAGGCTAATATAAAAATTATGTAATATATAAACATTAAAATTGAGGCTATTAATAGAATGTGCTTTGGCGGGCGACTCACAGACGCCATGCGGGAAACCATGTTGGAGACGCCTACTGTATGGCCATTTTTATATGATAAGTAAGGAATAATTGACGACGGGCCATTGAATTATAGGAAAATAATGCACACCCAAGGTGGTAATGTGGCACGACGCGAAGCATTATTTTCAAATAATTCAAAGAACCGGAGTCAATTATTCCTCTTATACCACAAATACCACAAACATTGCTCTGGTGCCTATTTTTAACAGATTTGACAAGTTAGGTGTGCGGTTATCACAAAATAATGCATACCCACTGAACATTTCTCAACCAATCAGAATACAGCATTCAACAGACCCGTGGTATAATGTGCATTGAACCTCATGGGGTAAAAATTAAAAGATCACTATTACTATTAACTATTAATCACTATTAAATTATGATACTAGAGATGCACCAATACTACATTTTTCTACGGATACTTTGGTGGATATATTTACTTGGATCAATTAAATTCTGAAGATTCGATTTTCTCGATGTTATTCATTCATATAATGACCATTGATATTGAACATGAAACTTGTGATGTTGATGATCTTTACATCTTTATACACAGAGCTCAAGTTCAGTGCATTTTCCTGTTCTCTTTTGATTGACAGAATATTCCGACCATGACTATCAGCTGTTTTTACACGGCCCATAGCCGTTAGTGTATAAAATGTTCTTTTACTGTCCAATTCTGATTATTTATTGGATTATCTAACTGATATTGATTTTAGTTCATTTATCGACACCTGGTGTGCCATATGGTTCAGGTCCTGATGGGAAAATAGAATAGCTGATGAATCTAATGCATATTATAATTAAAATGCAGCCTGACCTTTCTGCATTACAATAGGAAACTCTTGCTGTCTCCAGTGATCGAGACTCTCATGTCTCTTCAAATATTTTTTTGCTTTTTCCTTTTCCTCCAGCAAAGTCTTCTCTGCATCTCTCCGGTCCAACTCAAGACGCTCGATCAGACGCATAACTTCAGCCAGCACATCTACAGTTTCCTTACAGAGCGGAGTGAAAACCTCACCATCTATTCACAATCACACATTTAAAGACAAAAAATTATGTACACGACATTAAATATAAGTTTTCCAATATGCATATTAAGTTTCAAGTTCAGCATTACCATTAGCACAAAGCACAGCACCTTCAACACACAGTTCTGCTGTGACATCTGCATCTGTAGAAACACATCTAAAAACACAATGTATTAGTTAATACTGAGAAGTTATCATTGCATTGCACTTTTCACCTGACGTTGTGTTAACATCCATGTGTAATGGGCATAACGAACGCTTACCGTAACTGCCCTCTTACTGGAATAATGGTTACAATGGATGAATAATTTGATATAGAAAACCTAAATACTTTATGGCTCACTTCCAAACGTTACTGTGGTTGTTTTCATTCTCGGTTTCATGCTGAGCATTACCACCCTAGAAGAGAAAAGACATTTATAATTCATTCATTATGTAACGTGAGAGTACAGAACAGAATATTCAACACATAGACATGTCAGCTTAATATGTGTTCGATCTGTGCACTTCTGGTCTCGATCTAAGGGTCAGCTGTAGGGTCTCACCATCGTGGGGTTTTACGGTTGGATCTTGCAAAAACCAAAATCCATCTTTATGTCCAGTTTATGTTTTTATGTGAATTGGTGTGTGAAATCGCCACGATAGCTGCAACCCTCTCTGTATGCATGGTTTTACCTTTTGGTTCCAGTTTTCCAGTTTTGTCTTCAACTCTCGGATGTGACACACTGCTTTATTCACACATGGTGTCGGAGTGTTAACCAGAGCACAGCTGCGTCGCCTACTGGAGCAAAATGCCTGCAACTCTCCATGCGCTGAAACATGCAGTACATGTAAACAGTATGTGAATAAAGAGGTCACTAAATTAATAATTACATTAGTTTTGTACAAAGGCTATATTCTATTTTTTGACATTCATTATCTCAAGAATGACAACATTGTTTTTTGATGTGCTAGAACTTTCTTTGTTAGCAATAAGTCGACATGAAATGGTATTATAGTTTATTTATAACAGAATGAATGTGAAAAATACAGTCCTAAATTCATTAAAACTTTTATTTATTCTGCTTATCATTGCTTGTATGCTTGTATAACTGAATGTACTTGTGGATTTAGTACAGTATAGGTACAGTATGCATTTGTATTGGTTTACTGTCAGTTTTACCCACAGTTAGACAATGCAGCTTTCAAATGCATTACATGAAAAGTATGGTATTTTTAAGTATTTGTGTTTTCGGTATTTAGAGAGTACAGAATTTGGAAAAGAGGAACAGTAATACTACATTAGAGTATATTTGGAGGGCATCATTTCAGGCTGAAATCTGGTCAAAAAGTGGACCACTTTTTTATAAAAACTTGCCTTATTAGAAATAAGAGATTTCAAAAATTGTACATTAAATCACATATGTACACTGTAAAATGGTATGAAAGCTGTCACTGGGATGGTACCCTTTAATGTACCAATATGTACATTTTAAGTACTATTATGTACAAGACTTTTTTAAGATGTCAAATAAATCTTTGGTGTCCCCAGAGTACAGATAATTTATTATAACATGTTAAAAATGCCACTTTTATGGGTGTGAGCAAAAATGTGCAGTTTTTTGGATGTGTCCTTAAAAATGCAAATGACTTGATCTCTGTTCTAAATGGCAGTGCTGTAGTTATAATACAGATTAAGGGGTGGTATTATCCCCTTCTGACATCACAAGGGGAGCCAAATTTCAATTACCTATTTTTTCACATGCTTGCACAGAAAAGCTAAAACTAAGTTACTGGGTTGAACTTTTTTACATTTTCTAGGATGATAGAAGCACTGGGGACCAATGGGGGCACTAAAGTCAGTTTTTCATGATATGTCCCCTATAAACATTTTTAACATATTTTTACCTTTATTTCTGAAAGCCAGTATTAAAAAGCATCACAGTTTTTTTATCACCTAAACCGAACATATTTAATACAGTAAACTAAGCATATTTGGTTGAAAAATGTATGCAGCGAATTGAATTTTTTTTCTAGAATTGATTAGTTTGCATTACTTAAAATATTGGTAACACTTTATAATAACTGCACACTACGAAGCATTAGTAAAGCGTTAGTTAAGCATTACTAAATAGTCAATTCATCATGTATTAAACAAGACATTATTAAGTAGTTTATAAATGCTTTATTCTTGATTTATAACCATATATATATAATGTGTTTAATAATTGTCTTTTCATACTTTATTAATGATCGTTCATAATTTCTAAAATAAGTATTACATTATTTACAGACCAGTTATTAAAGAGTTGTCAGTGGTTCATAAGATCATTTAGGAAGTGTAAGTAAATGATTAATAAACTATTTAAACATTCATTTATACATTTTATTATTTAGACGTATAGTAATAAGTTAGTCAGTGTGTTAATAAATGCTTCATTAACACATATTCCTACTGTAATTCATGATTAATTTAGGTTATGAAACATTTAGAAGTGCTCAGTTAACTATTTCGGAGGTAGAACGCATTTTGAAACATTTTTATTTGTATAAAGATGCAGCACTAAATCATTCACCAAACACACTTATTTAGAGTAAATCAGGGTTAATTTTGATTTCATGTCCTTAATTTTGTAAACATTTATGTAAATAATGTATATACGTGATTCCAGTTGATAATCATTTACTATAACCCCATAAACAAAATAGTTTTATGAATATAAACAATATATTTTAAAATGTTTTTTACATAATAAATACTGGCCCTATAATGTCAATATTGCAAAATTACCTTGCAAAAAGGCACATTCACTTCCACCTTCACAAGTAGGTTTTAGTAACTTTACCTCAGGCATCCCTCAACATCTGTACGTCACAGTCTAAAATAATAATGAATGACTTATAACAATCTTTAAATCAGCACACAATTTGTAAAATCCTAGCATAATTTTTGTTAAACTGCACACAAGGTTATTTTTAAAACGTATTTATTTCATATTGACTTCTTTCAAAGGCTAAACATCACTTAACTGCAGTGTTAAGGTTAGTTATCAAATCAAAGTTAACATTGACTATAACAGCACGACAGGTTTAAAGTCCCCAAACCTGTCAATACTTACATATTCGTAGCTAAAGTTCGCCCATTAATGTGATATATTTCATTTTTGACCCCACAAGCGCGATATTGTAAATGTATACACGTTTGTTTCCATCCCCTCAGTTGTGTGCCGCCCGCGGTTGCTAAGCAACAGGAAGGCCCTCATTCACCACAGAGACAATAGACAAAAGTGAAAGAAGAAAAGTCTCAGGGTCGCAGAGGTTTTTTATGTTGGTTGATGAATGCAATCACGTATTAAGTTTATTCCGGGTCAGGGTGGAGAAAAGCTTTAGGTCGCACGGCACCACAGGAAAAACACAATAAACGATACATTAAAAATACTTGCCTATATATTAAAACTTAAAACCAAAACATTTCTGTCATGCCTACATTTGTATTTACTTCTATCATTTTTTACCATCTTGCAAAAAGTTTTGTATTATTTTATATGATGCGTTATGTTTGTAAATAAATAATATTTTATATTCATATATTGTCCTATAAAAATACTCTATTTACATGTATATAATATGTATACAGTTTTCTATAACATTAAAAAAATATATAAAACATCTATTTGATGTTTATAAGCATCTTTTCTGAGAGAGATCCCGCATGACGTCATCGCCCGAGGAGCATTACGTCACATCAAAGCAAATGAACAGCAGGGACCGGAGGCTCCGCGCGAGACTAACGCGAAAAAAAGCTAATTTTGCGTTTAAAGGTGAAAGTGTCGTCGATGTAATGCATCGATTTAACGCAAGTGTTGTTTAGTAAAAGCGGATGGATTGGAATTAAAGACGTTTCTGCGATGACACGCGTTTGGTGAGTAGCAAGTGCACAGACTGAGGTCCAGTCGTATCGCTTCATTGTCAGTGCTTCACTGTCTACTAATAAAATGCATGATGGAGATTGGGAAAGTAGCCTATGCCTTATGTAGTATGCACATGAAAGATACTGTCCTAAATCATCATCTTTCGATGATCATCACAAAAGTGTGATGGGCCCTATTTTATTTTTGCAAAATTCTGTCTTGCTTATGTACTCTTATGTTTATATGGTTGCATGTACTTGTGGATTTCGTATGCATACTGTCAATTTTTTCCGGATTGTCAGACAGTACTACTACTCAGTTTTAAAAATGCTCATGACATCACAAGTATGATGCAGTATTCACACTACATATTCTTTAAATGTCACTGGGAAAATATATATCAGAAAAAATGTCCACCAATACTATATTTTACATTTTTAGTGCATCACCCAGGTTGAATTCTGGCCACTTTTTTTGTAACTGAGTTTACCTGAATTAATCTTACATCCTCACATAATGTTTTCCAGTAAAGACAAGCAAAAGGCTTGTAAAGCAGTGGTTCTCAAACTAGGGGCCACAAGATGGTGCCAGTCGGGCCCCAGTTTTATGACATTTTATAAAATACATGAATTTATCATAAAACTAAACCTCAGAAAAATAAGGCTAACCAACAACAATACGTTGTATACTGTAATATGCTTTGTTTAATTAAAATGTGAAGTTTTAGATTGTTTTATGTCATAGATTTTCTTCGCAAAGGGATGCATCGTACACAAGGGGGGCTGCACGCCAGAAAAGTTTGAAAACCACTGCTTGGTAAATCACAAACTGAATGGGCCATAAATTTTTATCCAAAGTTCTCTGCAGTATCATGGTGATACCATGACAATCATGCTGGCAGAAGTAATTGAGTGATGGTTGCTATCGGTGCGCTTGGACTGTATGGAGTTCTCATGGCATCCTTTTTTTAGACCTTTATGTGTGTTACATATAAAAAATTCAAGAAGCATTAATGCATATTAAATGCCAAATAATATTACAATGAAACGCTTGTGAAAGTATTCACCAAATGCAAACATAAACAATTTTAAGAGTGCATGCATAAATAATCACTTTTGTGCATAAACAATCACCTATGTAAAAGTCTCATAATAAAAGTCTAGTTTTTGTAGCTGTGGTGTGCCAGCCTTGACTTGTATATTACTTTTGATAAATGCAAAAACAACCACAGATAAGGTTTTTTTTCCTTGCACAAATACCTTGGTATTTTCTTAGCTTAGGATGTCCACATTAGCATACCTAGACATGCAACCCATTTTTGAATCATGACCATTTGGGATTCACTAGTATAGACATTTGTTGGCGAGAGGAACGGATATATCTATATGTTTGATGTATAATTTCTGTCCTGTATAGCTCAGTGGAAAAGCATGCAAAAGATCACAGGTTCAAATCCAAGGAACACAACACACATTGATAAAGTAATGCACTGTATACCTTGTGGTATTACCTTTGGATTAAAGCGTCTGCCGAATGCATAGATGTTAATGTTCAACATCATATTCTTTACATTCTTATCAGCCAAAGATATAAGACTGGCGTTTCTCAAATAGATGCATTACGTGGATTTGGAAAAATGCAGCAGCATAGCTATCATTTACTCCCCCAGACAGTATAATGAAAGTAATCCAGTGCTAATTATTTGAAGATCCTCTGAACAGCTGCTTTACGATGTCTTTCTCCTCTAGGTCAGATCCGTACTGTAAATATTATATGGTCAAGGGCATTTATCAAAGGAGCAGAATGCAAAAGCGCAATTTCTTGTTCGACCTGGTGTACTACAGTAAATAAATCACACAAAGGGAGTGACATAAATGGAGTATAGGACTCAAAATGCCTGGATGGCACATAGTGCCCAAAAAGATATTTATAGGCTGGAGATCCCAGAGCCACAATAAAGAAAGAGAGAGAAAGAGGAGACAGACTCTGTGAAATATGGGATCTCTATAGAAATGTCCCATTAGAGAGCTTGAATTACAGTCTTCTTTTGTAACCTGTTCTAGCGTAGCCTCATCATTTTGCCTAATAATTTCACACGGGCTGCAAAAAAAAAAAAAAACACAGTCCCCTTCCTACAGGACCAGACGTCCCAGCGGAGAGACGGGACACGGTGCAACCGGAGCTAAGCGAGCCGTCTAAGCCTGGCAGGAATGTGAGTCTCTCTTATTGGATGTTAAAGATAGAGGCAACACATGCTGGATCATGACGGGGTCTAATTTCAGCTAGATCTCTATGGGCTGCTTTTGTTGTGAAGTCGGACCTGACGAAACCGTATTATAAAGCGAGCAGCAGACCCGTTTCAGTCACTGGGTTAGCAAGAAGAGGACCATGGTGCTCTCCGAAGGGTATCTGGTTTGGATTCTTTCGTTTCTTTGGCTGGGATTTTGCTGTGGCAATCTAACTCAATGAATGTTTGCTTTTATGTTTATATAGCAATTGTTTATTTATATACCCTCCATTTGTTTTAAAATGATAGATGTGGTGAACCAAAACACTAAATTACCTTTAATCACCCTGTTTTAGTTTGGATTTAGCTTTGATATGAGAAAGCAAGGTTGATATAAGTGACGTTTAATTTTTGCAATGCATTCTGGGTATTTTTCACAAGTTTCACATTTGTTCCTGTGTTGTCACGGTGATGCAGTATAGTTCACTATTACTGGGAACTCTTGGATCTCTCGGGATTGTGACTGCACATTCCTTAAACTTAATTGAGCATCACAAGCTTTGTGAAAGTTTTAGACTGTCTGAGAGAGTAATGTTATTAACTTTTCGGTTTAGTAGATCAACCTGACATTTCCTCATAAATGTGTTAAAATCAAGTAGATAAACATAATTTTACAACTTTGTGAGAACCGTGAGCTTATCATCATCATGTGTCATTTTTCTGGATTAAGATGTTTTTGGTCCCTGCTAAGGAATTGGTTGAATTTCTAAGTCTTTTATACATACCTGCAATTTTGTAGTTGTTTAGCTTTCTTTTAAAGAAAATGGATTGTGTTGGTATATCTACAATTGTGTTGCATTGTTATTTAGATCGTAGGCTAAGGAAGTGGTTTTCAAACTGGGGGCCGCGAGATTGTGCCAGGGGGCCCCAGTTTTATGACATTTTATGAAATACATTAATTTATCATGAATTCTGTGTAATTAAACCTAAAAAATAAGGCTACTAACCAAAAGCACTACTTTTTTGTATAATTTAATGTTTTTTTATTAAAATGTTGAGTTTTAGAACAGTTTTTTGTCACAAATTTGCTTTGGGGGGCCGCGAAGGAATACACCATACACAAGGGGGGCCACACGCTGAAAAAGTTTGGGAACTACTGAGCTAAGGGACAAACTTACTATCAAAAATGACATTCAAAACTGATTAAGTTTGGTTAAAAGCAAGTTTGGTGTAACGTATAACCCTGTAGCAGGTTTCTTATGCACAGTTTTATTAACACACTGTAAAGCCTATACTTCAGACATTTACTTTATTCTGTTTAGGATAGTTGTGCTACAAATAAAAGATGACTAATGTGATGTCACAAATAAATGATCACATTGTATCAATATAATCACAGTTTTTGTAAACTTGCTGAACAAGTGCAGTTTTCTTTCCTTTTGAAACAGAAGCATTCAAAAAGTCTTTTATTCCCTGAAGAGAGAAGCTGTACATTTTACATGTAAATACTGTATCATATATTAGTAAAAGTACACAAGCGTAATGAGCTAAAGTCCAACAAAAATAGATTTAATATAACAACATAAGTCCAATCATGGAATCGTCCCACAAGATGCTCTCATTCGTGTGGACTATTAGGGTCGGTTTCCCGAAAAATGTGGCCAGCTACTCAAATTACTACCTTAGTGATACATTTTGTGAATTTATGTTTATAGAAGGGACATAAAAAATAAATATTATTTCAAATAGTAGAATTTTTTTGTCGTTTTTTGATGCATTTTGAAATGTCTGTTTTTACTAAATGCCACAGAAATTTGACTGAATGTAAGTGTGTGTGTGTGTGTGCACGTGTGTGTGTGTGTGTGTGTATGTGTGTGCATGTGCATGTGTGTGTGTCTGTGTCTTTATGTGTGTGTAAGGTTTACTGTGACATTGTGTGTGTGTGAGCCTGTGTGTGTGTCTTTTCTATATTGTATTTGTGCTCTTGTACCAGGCCTACTTTTCTGTGTTGAAATTTTTCGATTTATTCTGGATGCATTCAAATAAAAATGATTTTTTTTGCATTTCCTATTCATTTTCAATTGGGGTCATTTTTACCCCCAAAGGGACTATTTTAGAACGACTTAATCAAGCCCAGTTTTTTATATGAATCTTGACAGATAATCTGGAAAAGACATAAAATCTTAATCCACTGAGATGAAAGGAACCATGTTTTTAAACTAAAAAAGAGGCTTGGGGTAAGATTGACCCCAAGGGTCTTATTAGGGTTAAATAAGAAAAGTGAAAAATGTAAGTTGATAAAAGTTTACATTTTAGGAGTTAGCAATTGAAGTACTGAGTAGATCCAAGCTTTATAATTGTAGCAAATGGTGCTTCGGTTATTTTTCAGACACTTTATTGTGTTTATTTCTTATGAAGAATTTTCAGTTTTGAAAGATATATATTCATTAAATAATTACTTTTAAATATGTGTTTATATATGTGTGTTATATATGTGCTTATATATGTGTATAAATATTTACTGCCAGATAAACTTTGCATCATGAAAATTATTTCATGAAAAACAAAAAAATAACCGTGAATGTTTAGGATGTGCTATTGTTTATATCGGGTGTGATTTGGGCAACAAATCTTGCTTGTATCCAACTATTACCAGTCTTATTTTGTTAATTAACTACAACTAGTTGTATCCGAACACAAATGTTGTGTCATCTCGATCTCTGTGTGTGTTTGTGACATTGTCCCTTTGTTTTCTCTTTGTGTGATGTTTTGTAGAATGATCGAGGAGTCGGGCGGTAACAGCAGAATCATGGCTGATAGAAGACAACTGTTTGCTGAAATGCGTATGTATCACTGTATCAGTCCAGTCTCAAACTAACATGATGCTGATAACAAGATGCAGTCAAACTAATCGTTCTTAAAATGCGTGAAAAAATGCCTACACAAGGGTCGGTTTCATCAGAAAACAAGCATGGGTCTGGAAAACCAGCTTAGACCAGCAAAGCAAAATGTGCGTCAATCTCACTATGAAGCTGAAGACTGGCTTGATTTTTGTTGTACAGGTGCACTGGATCTGGACTCCATCAGATTGTCCACATACAGGACAGCCTGCAAGTTGAGATTTATTCAGAAGAGGTGCAATTGTAAGTACGAGCGATTTACAATGCTTATTTTTACTTTTATTGTAGCTTTAGTAAGCCATTAATCTTCCTGAACGCACCTTCCTACAGTGCATTTGGTGGATATCTGGAATATTATCGAGGTGTTTCGTGAAAACAGACTCAACACCATGGACCTCAGCACAGAGTTTTCTGTATCGCACCTGCAAGCAATACTCTCCACCATCTTTTACCAGCTGAACAAACGCTTACCCACAACCCATCAGATCAACGTGGACCAGTCCATTTCATTTCTCCTCAACTTTCTGTTAGCGGCATACGACCCGTAAGATCAAGACAAAACTAAATTAGATTTCCCGTATACATCCTAGTTTTTAATCGTCATCTTAACAGACTAAAATTGTTTTACACTCCATGTGAAAGGTTCAGTGCAGTATGTGACCATATACATTTGGTTGGTATGTTGGTGTCTATTTTAGGGAAGGTGTTGGAAAAATCTCGGTTTTTGTTGTGAAGACGGCCCTGGCTGCCCTCTGTGGCGGAAAGATTTTGGATAAACTGAGATGTAAGTTTCACCTCAGATTTGCCTTTGAACTGATGTGTGTTCAGTCAGTGGTATGATGCTGATTAATGAACACTTATATGAACATCGTTTTATCTTCATTTTAAAGGTCACAGCGGTTGTCATTACTTGAAAGTCACAAGGCATCATGACCTTGTCTGTATAAAACTTTGTGCCTCATTTCTTCTGAAGCACTTGTCGTAATGTTTGACAAAGTACTAATAATTTGTAGATATTTGAGAGAGGTTTCTGGACTACCGGCATGATGCCTTAGATTTAAAAACAAAAAGTTCCTGAATTTACGTGAGCATATATATATATATATATTTTATTTTTTTCAGATATTTTTTCACAGATATCAGACTCGAATGGAGTATTGATATACACACAGTTCGATCAGTTTCTGAGAGAGGTGCTTAAACTGCCCGTGACGGTATTTGAGGGACCGTCTTTTGGTTACACTGAGCAGTCTACGAGAACCTGCTTTCTACAAGAGGTTTGTGAATTTTTACAAGAAGCTTCATTGATTGTATACTTTACAACACTAACACGTTAATTCATTTTAGTTTTTTTTCCACTATACAAATGTGCTGAGCATATATGACTCATTTGTTTATTAACCGTTGACTCTTAACAGAAGAAGGTCTCGCTCAATGTGTTTCTTGACACATTCATGTCAGATCCTCCTCCTCAGTGTCTGGTTTGGTTACCGCTGATGCATCGACTGGCAAATGTTGAGAACGGTTAGTTTTGAACATGTTTTTCATTGTTAATGGATTTTTCATATGTTAGTACTTTCTACTGTCATTCACAAACTACATGAATCACTCTCCTCTGCTCTTCTTTTTTCTTTTTTCTTTTTTTTCTCATCTGTCCTCCTCCCCTCTTTTCTCCTCTTCTCTGTTAATCTCCTCTCTGTTCTCCTCTTCTCTGTTCTTCTTTCCTTTGTTCACCTCTTCTTACCTCTCCTCTGTTCTCATCTTTTCCTTTCTCCTCCTTTCCTCCTCTTATCTGTTTTCCTCTCTTCTCCTCTCATCTGTCCTCCTCCCCTCTGTTCTCCTGTTTTCTTTTCTTTTCACCTCCTTTCCTCCTCTTATCTGTTTTCCTCTCTTCTCCTCTCATCTGTCCTCCTCCCCTCTGTTCTCCTCTTTTCTTTTCTTTTCACCTCCTTTCCTCCTCTTATCTGTTTTCCTCTCTTCTCCTCTCATCTGTCCACCTCCCTGCTGTTCACCTCTTCTAATGTTTCCTCTCTGTTCTCCTCTTCTCTGTTTTTCTTTCCTTTGTTCACCTCTTCTAACCTCTCCTCTGTTCTCATCTTTTCCCATCTCCTCCTCTAATCTGTTTTCCTCTCTACTCCTCTCATCTGTCCTCCTCCCCTCTTTTCTCCTCTTTTCTTTTCGCCTCCTTTTCTCCTCTTTCTCTTCTTATCTGTTTCCTCTCTTCTCCTCTCATCTGTCCACCTCCCCTCTGTTCTCCTCTTCTAATGTTTCTTCCTCTCTGTTCCCCTTTTCTCTGTTCATCTCCTCTCTGTTCTCCTCTTCTAATGTTTCATCCCCTGTGTTCTCCTCTTCTCTGTTCATCTCCTCTCTGTTCTCCTCTTCTAATGTTTCCTCCCCTGTGTTCTCTTCTTATCTATTCATCTACTCTCTGTCCTCCTCCCCTCTGTTCTCCTCTTATCTGTTCTCCTCTCCTAACCTCTCTTCCCCTCTGTTCTCTTCTCCTAATGTTTCCTTCCCTCTGTTCTCTTCTCCTCTGTTCATCTCTTCTCTGTACTCCTCTTCTCTTTTCTTACTTCCTTTGTTCTCCTCTTCTAACCTCTCATCTGTTCTCCTTTCCTCTGTTCTCCTCTTTTTCTGTTCTCCTCCTTTCCTCCTCTTTCTCCTCTTATCTGTTTTCCTCTCTTCTCCTCTCATCTGTCACCCTTCTCTCTGTTCTCCTCTCCTAACGTTTCCCCACCCTCTGTTCTAATCTCCTCTATTAATCTCCTCTCTGTTCTCTTCTTCTCTATTCATCTACTCTCTGTTCTCCTCTCCTCTGTTCATCTCCTCTCTGTTCTCCTCTTCTCTGTTCATCTCCTCTCTGTTCTCCTCTCCTCTGTTCATCTCCTCTCTGTTCTCCTCTTCTCTGTTCATCTCTTTTCTGTACTCCTCTTCTCTTTTCTTACTTCCTTTGTTCTCCTCTTCTAACCTCTCATCTGTTCTCCTTTCCTCTGTTCTCCTCTTTTTCTGTTCTCCTCCTTTCCTCCTCTTTCTCCTCTTATCTGTTTTCCTCTCTTCTCCTCTCATCTGTCACCCTTCTCTCTGTTCTCCTCTCCTAACGTTTCCCCACCCTCTGTTCTAATCTCCTCTATTAATCTCCTCTCTGTTCTCTTCTTCTCTATTCATCTCCTCTCTGTTCTCCTCTTCTCTGTTCATCTCCTCTCTGTTCTCCTCTCCTCTGTTCATCTCCTCTCTGTTCTCCTCTTCTCTGTTCATCTCCTCTCTGTTCTCCTCTTCTCTGTTCATATCCTATCTGTTCTCCTCTTCTCTGTTCTCCTTTCTTCTGTTCTCCTCTTTTTCTGTTCTCCTCCTTTCCTCCTCTATCTCCTCTTATCTGTTTTCCTCTCTTCTCCTCTCATCTGTCACCCTTCTCTCTGTTCTCCTCTCCTAACGTTTCCCCACCCTCTGTTCTAATCTCCTCTGTTCATCTCTTCTAACCTCTCCTCTGTTCTCATCTTTTCCCTTCTCCTCCTCTTATCTGTTTTCCTCTCTTCTCCTCTCATCTGTCCTCCTCCCCTCTTTTCTCCTCTTCTATGTTCATCTCCACTCTGTTCTACTCTTTTCTGTTCTTCTTTCCTTTGTTCACCTCTTCTAACCTCTCCTCTGTTCTCATTTTTTCCCTTCTCCTCCTTTCCTCCTCTTATCTGTTTTCCTCTCTTCTCCTCTCATCTGTCCTCCTCCCCTCTTTTCTCCTCTTTTCTTTTCGCCTCCTTTTCTCCTCTTTCTCTTCTTATCTGTTTTCCTCTCTTCTCCTCTCATCTGTCCACCTCCCCTCTGTTCTCCTCTTCTAATGTTTCTTCCTCTCTGTTCTCCTCTTCTCTGTTCATCTCCTCTGTGTTTTCCTCTTCTCTGTTCTTCTTTCCTTTGTTCACCTCTTCTAACCTCTCTAACCTTCCCATCTTTTCCTTTCTCCTCCTTTCCTCCTCTTATCTGTTTTCCTCTCTTCTTTTCTTCTTTCATCTGTCCTCCTCCCCTCTGTTCTCCTCTCCTAACTTCTCATCCCCTCTGTTCTCTTCTCCTAATGTTTTCTTCCCTTTGTTCTCTTCTCCTGTATTCATCTCTTCTCTGTTCTCCTCTTCTCTGTTTTTCTTCCCTCTGTTCTCCTCTCCTAACGTTTCCTCCTCTCTGTTCTCCTCTCCCCTGTTCATTACCTTTCTGTTCCCCTCTTCTCTGTTCTCCTTTTCTATGTTCTCCTCTTCTTCTGTTTTTCTTTTCTCCTCCTTTTCTCCTCTTTCTCCTCTTATCTGTTTTCCTCTTGTTTCCTCTCGTCTGTCCTCCTCCCCTCTGTTTTCCTCCTTTCCTCCTCTTTCTCCTCTTATCTGTTTTCCTCTCTTCTCCTCTCATCTGTAACCCTTCTCTGTGTTCTCCTCTCCTAACGTTTCCACACCCTCTGTTCTAATCTCCTCTATTCATCTCCTCTCTGTTCTCCTCTCCTCTGTTCATCTCCTCTCTGTTCTCCTCTTCTCTGTTCATCTCCTCTCTGTTCTCCTCTCCTCTGTTCATCTCCTCTCTGTTCTCCTCTTCTCTGTTCATCTCCTATCTGTTCTCCTTTCCTCTGTTCTCCTTTCCTCTGTTCTTCTCTTTTTCTGTTCTCCCCTTTTCTTCCTCTTTCTCCTCTTATCTGTTTTCCTCTCTTCTCCTCTCATCTGTCACCCTTCTCTCTGTTCTCCTCTCCTAACGTTTCCCCACCCTCTGTTCTAATCTCCTCTGTTCATCTCTTCTCTGTTCATCTTCTCTCTGTTCATCTCCTATCTGTTCTCCTCTTCTCTGTTCTCCTTTCCTCGGTTCTCATCTCTTCTTTTCTTTTCTCCTCCTTTCCTCCTCTTTCTCCTCTTATCTTTTTTCCTTTCGTCTCCTCTCACCTGTACTCCTCCTCTCTGTTCTCCTCTCATATGTTCTTATCTTCTCTCATCTTTGCTTCTTTATTATATGTTCTCCTCTCCTAACCTGTCCTCTTCTCTATTCTTCTTTGCTCTGCTCTGTTTACCTCTCCTATGTTCCTCGTCTTTTCTCCTCTCCTTCTTTCCTCCTCTTTCTCCTCTCATCTGTTTTCCTCTCTTCACCTCTCTTCTCATTTTTTGTTCTTCTCTCCTATGTTTTCCTCTCCTAACATCTCCTCTGTTCCCCTCTCTGTTAACCTCTCCTATGTTCTCCTTTTCTCTGTTCTCCTCTCCTAACCTCTCCTCCCCTCTGTTCTCCTCTCCTATATTCTCCTCTGCTCTGTTTACCTCTCCTCTGTTCCTCTTCCTTATCTTTTCTCATCCTTTCCTCTTCTTTCTCCTCTTCTCTGTTTGCCTCTCCTGGTCTTTATCTAGTCTTCCACCCAGTTGAGTGTTCCTACTGTCACAGCCAGAGCATGATGGGATTTCGTTATCGTTGCCAAAAATGCGATAATTACCAACTCTGTCAAGAGTGTTTCTGGAGAGGCCATGCCTCAGGCAGTCATAGCAACCAGCACCAGATGAAGGAGTACATGTCATGGGTAAGTTAGCCTTACTTTGAGTAAGTGTTGAGTAACAGCTTTTTACTCATTTTTAACCTTTTCCAATTTACGTCAAATGTTGTCACATTGTGGTTCTATCCGCATGCTGGCTCAAACTTGAATACAGAGCATTTTTTACCCTTTAGTATTACTTATGATGAAGTTTTTACAGTGTACAAGAAATCAATATTTCTCGTAGTTGTTAATATAATAATCAAATCTAGAGAGCAGAGTGGCTCGTGGCCAATATGATGCCTGTATATTCAAAAATCAATTTAATGATGGCAAATGAAATGTGCATAAAAAAATGAGCATTATCTATTTACAAACCTGTCTGCATAGTAGATCAGATGTTGGTATTTACAGTATATAACAATGAAAATCATTTAAACATATTCTTTGAACATTAATTTGTATTTTTATAGATATTTGCTTCAAAACAAATCTGTTTATCTCCAGAAATCTCCAGCTAAGAAGTTGTCGGATGCTCTCAGCAAGTCTCTGAGCTGTGCGACCAATCGAGATCCTCCTTACCCAATGTTCTCCGAAGCCCCTGAGAAACCGCTCAACCTCACCCATGTCGTGTAAGTTAAACAAACAGCCTCAAACGTTGTTGTGAATAAGCTTTCAGTTAAAGTTTATGAATAGTTTAAAATGAGTTGATGATTTTGGATGTAACAAATTGTGAATGGTAACAGTTTCCTGCCTTGTTTTTGTTTAATGCTACGAACAGAGACACATGGTAAGTAGCACAATTAAGAGTATGTGCTATTATATGATTATTAATAATTTGATGGCCAAAATTTTAAATATAGGCACAGATACACTCCGACATATATGCTCATACACGCCAACACAATCTCACATCTTTCATTATTATTTTTTTTTATAATCATACGTTTTTATACGATGTACTTTATACCAATTAGCTGACTCGTAAAATTCATACAAATTCCTGTGATATTAGACTCATATATTTATATATGCTCATACACTCCAACACAATCTCATGGCAATTCGTATGTATTTTAAAGGTGGCTAATTGGTATTAATTCGTACAGTCACATTCGTACATTTTTGTATGATTTACTTTCATCCCTGTTGTGGTTATACGTGGGGTTTCATTATTGTTTTTTCTAATAATCTTATGTTTTTGTACGATTCACCTCATATGAATTAGCCAACCTGAATTCCCGTGATATGAGTCGGTACATTCATAAATTCATCTATGCAGTAATAAGAGAGCCACACACTCATACACATTAGATAAGTATTGTGATGATAACACGCAAAATTGTCTTAAGGCCTCCTCGACCGATGACCAGTGGAAATGAGTTCATGCTTTCTCACACCATGCCTTCCTCAGGAAACCCCTACTCCAGTAAAACGTGAGTACAACGCTGTAACACAGACATTCAGCCAAATAATGAATGCTTACACACAAAGAGCGGCCAAAATGTACATTTAGCGAGGGCCAAATGCAACCAGACACTGTAAACAAGATTACCAATAGCTGACCATGATGCATGATTTAAATTAAAAGATTAGTCAATTTTCTTAAAAAAATTAATCCAGATAATTTACTCACCACCATGTCATCCAAAATGTTGATGTCTTTCTTTGTTCAGCTGAGAAGAAATTATGTTTTTTGAGGAAAACATTCCAGGATTTGTCTCATTTTAATGGACTTTAATGGACCCCAACACGTTACAGTTTTAATGCAGTTTAAAATTGCAGTTTCAAAGGACTCTAAACGATCCCAAATGAGGCATGAAGGTATTATCTAGCGAAACGATTGTCATTTTTGACAAGAAAAATAAAAACTATGCACTTTTAAACCACAACTTCTTGTCTATCTCCGGTCCTGTGACGGGCCAGCACGACCTCACGTAATACATCATCACGTCAAGAGGTCACAGGTGACGTATTCGAAACTACGCCCCAGTGTTTACAAGTGTGGAGAAAGATGACCGTTCTGACATTGTTGTATGTCAAATTATATTAATTAATGTCTTTGTGTCAGTTTATTGATTAAAATGGTCCGCAAATGTGCATTTCATATATGTAACACGTGACCTTTCCATGTCATTACGCAATTACGTGAGGTCGCGCTGCCTCGTCACACAGCCAGAGGAAGACGAGAAGTTGTGGTTTAAAAGTGCATATTTTAATTTTTCTTGCCAAAAATAACAATCGTTTTGCTAGATAAGACCCTTATGCCTCTTTTGGGATCATTTAGAGTCCTTTGAAACTCCAATTTTAAAGTGCCCGTATTATGAAAAACTCACTTTTTCTGGGTTTTGGGGTGTTCATTTGTGTCTCTGATGCTCCCACACGCATACAAACTTGGAAAAAAATCCATCCATGCTGTTTTGAGTGAGATACAGGTTTCTGAATGTCCTCTGCCTTGAGTCTCAGATTGCGTGAGTTAAAACTCAGCTCCGTTGTGACGTAACAAACCGTTTCGTCACATTCAGTTTGAATTTTCCCGCCCACCACCCCACTCGCAGGTCTCCACCCACCAGGTAGCTAGAGAGCATAGAGCAGTCAAACCCTCTATGCTGTTATCATGTCTCACGGAAATAACAGCAATTTGGATATTATCATAGCCATGGATATGGCTCTGGATATTATGGATTATACTCCCGCCTACTTTTAAAAGCCAAGTTTTAACGCGTGGTTTTTGGAACCCGGAGTAATCTTATATACAGTCAGTGTGTTACCGAAATGTGATGTAAACAACAGACTATCACTGACTATAACAGACAGTCACTATGTATTTATATTTCACGGATTATATGCATTTGTGGACAAAAATGGTCATTGAATGTATTTTATTGGACTTTCATGGATCATTCACACATCTGAAACAGACTGGATTCGATTCGCGATCGTTGTATATCAACAAAAAAGGTAAGAAGTCACGTTATATTTTGCATGTTGTCATCTTCGGTCACAAAATACAACATTAGAGCATCTATATCTCAAAACAGAGATCATACATTGATGCTAATCCCGTA
Organism: Paramisgurnus dabryanus; assembly: GCF_030506205.2. Classification (NCBI taxonomy): domain Eukaryota; kingdom Metazoa; phylum Chordata; class Actinopteri; order Cypriniformes; family Cobitidae; genus Paramisgurnus; species Paramisgurnus dabryanus. Next base: position 28,759,064 of record NC_133358.1, on the reverse strand, counting down.
AATTATACCTTTTAAATGTATAGTGATGTTAAAATTGTTTAAGTTAGGCTATATAGATATTTAGCAGGCTAGATAGTTTGCAGCGTGGTTTCGAAAGTTAAAAAAAAAATATTTAACGGCTTTATTTACAATTCTACAAGAACTAAGTAATAGTGCTTTGCCAAACTAAAAGTGTTTTGCCAAACTAACCGAGACCGGGCCTTACCGCCCCGGCTTTTCTGACGAGGCTAACCCCCGAGCATCTAATAACTGTTACGGTCCGGACCTCCCGCTAGCTTCTAGCAATTAGCACGCGGTCCACAAGCAGTATACATCCCCCGCCGGGTCTTAATTTCTGTAATTTGTGATAATAATGCGTTTGAAAATGTTTTATAACGGGAAAATGTTAGCATTGTCCCGGGAAAACGAGTATATTGTTGAAACTGCTACATCACAATTTACGCTGGAATCTTTGTGTGTCATGATGAGTTTGACACACCGAGACCGGGCCTTACCGCCCCGGCTTTTCTGACGATGCTAACCCCCGAGCCTCTTATAACTTTACGTTCCGGACCTCCCGTTAGCTTCTAGCAATTAGCACGCGGTCCACAAGCAGTATACATCCCCCGCCGGGTCTTAATTTCTGTAATTTGCGAAAATAATGCGTTTGAAAATGTTTTATAACGGGAATATGTTAGCATTGTCCCGGGAAAACGAGTTTATTGTTGTGACTGCTAAAGTAACATCACAATTTACTCTGGAATCATTGTGTGTCATGAGTTTCATGAGTAGTGTACTTATTAGTGATACTTTTCTGCATGATTTGTCTGTTGGCAACATAAACCGTTAATAATAATAATATATAAAATAATAACACAGTATGGTCTGTACTGCTCACGATACCGACGTTAGTAGTGGGGCGTGATCAAAGGAGCAGCAGCTCATAAATATGTAAGACTAGCTCAAAACGGCACAATCTGAACTGCCCTAAAACAGAGGCTAGTAGAGATGGGTAACAATCTTTTCCTACAAGCTATTTCGAGCAAACAACTTTTGAAACATGCTTTATGGAACTCATACACCTATTTAACTTGTGGAAAAGCTATTATAATATGGGCACTTTAAACTACATTAAAACTGTTAAGTGTTGGGGTCCATTAAAGTCCATTAAAATGAGAAAAATCCAGGAATGTTTTCCTCAAAAAACATAATTTCTTCTCGACTGAACAAAGAAAGACATCAACATTTTGGATGACATGGTGGTGAGTATTCAATTATTCAAGTAATCCAATTATCTGGATTTTTTTTTAAGAAAATGGAGTAATCCTTTAAAAGTAAACTTTATATATATATATATATATATATATATATATATATATATATATATATATATATATATATATATATATATATTATATTTGTTGGGATATAGGTGATTTAAACCAAAGTTATAATATGTAAACGTCCTGTTGAAATAAACAGTGACTGGCAAACATGATATTTTTTATAATGCAAAATTCAGTTTTAGGGTGATGAAAAATACTTATATGGCCAGAACTGTACATTTTCTTAGATCAACCTCTGTTAATGTTTGATACGAGCATAAAACAAAATCGTGTATATTCTGCTTATTAATAATGGATGATGTTTTAGAGGTGCTCACGATGAGGCTAAACAAAAGAGACTGTATTCTCAGACGACCCCGGATCTTTTGAAAGGAAAAGGGTAAGTCGACATTTATTATGTTTATGTCTTATGTTTACAAGTAATGTAAAAGACAAAACATGACATGTTAAAATTGAGTTACATTCAGTATGATAAGTAAAATTTTTATAGTACACTGCATTACTGGTCAGTCTGCACATGATAACCACAGGATGCTGATTCCAGTATTTTTTCTTACCTCTTTCCATGATGACGTCTGTGTTTATGAAACATGGTTTCAGGGTTCGGTACAGCCTCGATATTGCCGATAGGCTTGAGGATGAGCACTTACTTATCAGACTTTATGTGAATCTACTTGAAAAGAAGTCCTCATGGTCAGTGTGAGATTGCTGTGGCACTTTTCACCTTAAAGGGATCATCTGTCATCATTTACACACCCTCAATTTGTTACAAACCTGTAAAAATGTCTTTGTTCTGTTGAACACAAAAGAAGATATTTGTAAGGAAGCAGGAGCACCATAGACTTCCATAATAGGAAAACAATACTATGAAAGGCAAAGGTGCTCCAAAACGGTTTGGTTTAGGTTTGTAACAACATGAGGGTGAGTAAATAATGACAGAAGTTTCATTTTCGGGTGAACTATCCCTTTAATCTGTTTGCATAGATCAAGGGTCACCATCTCAGTCGGATAATACCCAGCATGCAACACAAAGTATCACGTGTTGTTTAAAAATATTTTTTAAAGGGGTCATATGATGTGATTTCATGTTTTCCTTCGTGTTTGGAGTGTTAAAAGCTGTTGGTGCGTATAGAAGATCTGTAAAGTGGCAAAGATTAAAGTCTTAAATCCAAAGAGATATTCTTTCTAATTCTGCGTACAAACCACATGTGAACCATTGGGTTTCTTGCTCTAGATTACTCGTGAGATTTAACTTTGTGTCATCTGAATTTTTTGTATGAATATATATGAGGCGAATAGCACGTGTTTTCGTGGCAAATGTGCCGCCGGATTTGCATCATTCGCATCGCCCTAAGCGATTTCATGTCGATTTGTGTCTTTGCATTAACTTTGTATGTAATTTATTGCCGCAAATCGTTGAATTCGCGTTGTGGTGTGTACTCCCCATAAAAGCGAAGGCTCATCCACGCCTTCCTAAAACGCTTAATTTAAACACGTCCTCACATATCTACCTCACTGTGTGGGAAGATGTACATAACACCGCCCAAATGTATACACAAAGAAAGAAAACGTAACTTTTATTCTCGCTGTAGTATTGTTGACGTCGTCATGTTGTGAAGATGCTACGCTTTGGAAGATGATATTCCATATACGTTAAGAGCGGTAACATTTTTGTCACACGCATGAGGTATTCAGCCAGTCGCAACACACCGGATAGCTGGCCAATCAGAGCACACTGTGCTTTTCAGAACCATGAGCTTTGTAAAAAAGTTACGCGTTTTAGAAAGGTGGGGCATAGAGGAGAGCAACAATAATGTACGAATAAAAACAGCGTTAACGCATTGCATTACACCATATACACAAAATAATGTTATTTTTAGCAACGTCATATGACCCCTTTAATATTTAGTTACTTTAGAAATAATATAGTTTTTTAGCAATTTTTTATTTTTATTTTTTCGAAAACTGACATCCGATATGGGATGGTGACTGTACCGGCGTCAATGCTTTTGCAAAAACATCTGAAGCTTGCTAACTGGATAAGCTTTGTTTTTATTTAAGCAATGTAATTACGTTACATTGTGTGACAGTGATATAACATTTTACTGCCATTGCATTAAGCAATAGTTCAAAACCTCAACAACCCCTGCTTAAATCTTTCCCCGCCATTTACGAGTTATCTTGTCAATTAAGAAAAAAACGCGTCCCTGCCAATGACGAGTTTTTACGACAATTCATATTTCCGTTATTATGCACTAGATGGCACTCTAACACAACTTATAAAACACAGATATGTGCATAAATGTGACGGTAAAAACTCTGCGTATGTTTTGATCATCATTCTGAATCTGATCACTAACAAAAGTCCAAAAATTTTTGTTTTTTAAAGAAACCTAACCATATTTGAGGGGATTTGATAAAAAGAGAACAAATGAAGATAGGACGAAATGCTTTTTTTCGTTTGAAAGCAGAGGGTCTTTTTTATTTGACAACATTTTCTGGAAGGCATTAAACTTTTGTCAAAATCATAAAAAAATGCTGGCACTGGCTGGCAACTTAAAAAAAAAAAAAACACTGGCGGAGAAAGAGTTAATAGATAATGCCAACATAAATTAATCTCATTTGTGAGATTTTTTGCCAGTAAATTTTCCTTTAGTGTCTACTGATGTACACATACTGTAAACAGATGCACACATATGCAGACAAACATGTTACTGACCCTATGTTTGGACAGTAAACACTAAATGCTTCTGTGTATATGGCCTAGATCAGTGGTTCCCAAACTTTTTCAGCGTGCGGCCCCCCTTGTGTACGGTGCATTCCTTTGTGGCCCACCCCAAAGAAAATTTGTGACAAAAACTGTTCTAAAACTCAACATTTTAATAAAAAAAACCATTAAATTATACAAAAAAAGTAGTGCTTTTGGTTAGTAGCCTTATTTTTTAGGTTTAATTACACAGAATTCATGATAAATTAATGTATCTCATAAAATTTCATAAATCTGGGGCCCCCTGGCACCATCTCGCGGCCCCCCTGGGGGCCCCGGCCCCCAGTTTGAAAACCACTGGCCTAGATGACTGAGTTGGCTCCGCCTTTTTTCTTTGATTGACAGTTTTCAGGAGAGCAGTAAAAACCAAGATGAGGAGCACTGCCTTATCGCCCGTTACACCTCCCGATTGGCTGCCGATGGAGTTGCTTCGGTAAGCGAGCCAATCAGAACGCTCATCAAAATGATCATTCGACTTTTATTGTTGATTATTGATATGCAATGACTAAATTACAAGTGTAAAGGTGAATAAAGGTTTGCCAAATTTAATGTGCAGACACGACTTCAATTTTGTTTATTTGGAGAGCATTGCGTTAGCAGTGCAAAGGTTATAGGTTGGATTCCCATGTAACAAATACTGTTAAAAGGGACATATCATGACAATCTGACTTTTTCCATGTTTTAGTGCTATAATTGGGTCCCTGGTGCTTTTATTATCGTAAAAGATCAACCCAGTAACTTCGTTTTGGTAAACCATCCTCTGCAAGCATGTGAAAAAATAGCTCATTGAAATTTGGCTCTCGTTTTGATGTCAGAAGGAGATAATAACGCCCCTCAATCTGCACTATCCAACCACGGCACTGCCATTTAGTGCAGAGATCAGCTCATTTGCATTTAAAAGGACACACCCAAAACGGCACATTTTTATTCACACCTACAAAGTGTAAATTTTAACATGTTATAATTAATTATCTATATGATATTTGGACCTAAAACTTAACATACATACTCTGGGGACACCAAAGATTTATTTGGCATCTTAAAATGTCCCCTTTAAAATGACCATCTTGAATGCCCTGTAAGTCAGTTTTGTTAAAAGTGTCTGCCAATTGCATAAATGTGACATAATCTCTAACTCGCCAACTTTTTTATAAACAGAGGAGCAGAGTACCGTCAGATATCTCCTTGTGTTTGGATACAAACATACAGCAGAGACAACTCATCGCCGAGCTAGAGAGCAAGAACAAGTAAGTTGGTCTCTTTTGTTAAGTTGCATGCCGAATTTGAATGTTTCCAAAAACATTGAAAATGTTAAATTGTGTGTTTGCAGAGAGATTTTGCAGGAGATACAGCGCTTGAAACAACAGCATGAGGAAGCTTCTCAGCCTCCATTAGACAAAAACCAACAAAACCCAACATTATTGGCTGAACTGAGACTGCTCAGGTAAACACAGTCACACACAGCAGACAATGAACTGAAACCGGATGAGCTGCACTGAACAACAGACACTGATGGCCACTCGATAGACGGCATTGAAAGTGAATGTAACCCGATCGCTGCTCGTCTCGTGTATGAATGAAAGCTCTTGAGAAGCAATTTACAAAACCCATTGCTTCCTGTTTGCGCACACCAGTCAGTCGGACTGTATAGAGATATGAGCCGAGTATACGGTAGATGTAAAAACAAGCCTCAGGCTAAATCTTAATCTCACTTTAGTTCAACACTTGTAACAATTACTTGAGTAAATTTTATTTTGTTATAATATCTGTTTAATACTTTATACCCTATATGTGACCATAAACCAGTCATCATCTGAATGCTGAATAAATAAGCTTTCCATTGATGTATGGTTGCATTGCTAGGATAGGACAATATTTGGATGAGATACTATTTGAAAATCGGAGGGTGCAAAAAAATTGGAATATTGAGAAAATCGGCTTTAAAGTTATTCAAATGACATCAGTAGCAACTAACAAAAATGGCTCTTTCTAAGGTAATAAAAGCAATACTGTTCATTATGTGAGGGTCGTTATACACCACTGATAATATAGTTATGTATATTATATTGCATTTCTGTCAAGAGATCCTACTAAAATGTACACAATGCACCTTTATCATAAACTTTATCGTAACTTCAGTTACACACTGCTATCAGCACCCACAATACATTTTTTATTTCTGGCCAAATGTTATGTAGACTTTCACAGAAAAAGACCATTCACTATCTTTGTCTTCTGTCTCAGGCAGAGAAAAGAGGAGTTAGAACAGAGAATGTCGGCTCTACAGGAGAGCCGTCGTGAACTCATGGTCCAACTGGAGCAGCTCATGATGCTATTAAAGGTAACGACATTCACACACCCAAAGAAACTGTGATCTCATTATGTTAAAGGGATAGTTCACCCAAGCAGTGTTCGAATTTTGTCAAAGATTACGGGGGTTCTGCTTGCTACAGGTAAGCCCCACCTGTACCCCCCACCTGTCATTATAGGGTCATATGATCCTTGATAGGGTCAAGTAAGATATGATCTTGGATCAACATTTCAATCAAAGAAACCCCAAATTATCCTTAAAGGAGTAGTCCACTTTATAGATGGGGCCCATTGACTTACCATAGTGTTTTTTTTCCTACTATAAAAAGTCAATGGACCCCATCTTTAAAGGTGGACTATTCCTTTAACTAAAAAAAAATGGTTTCTCTTAATTTTTTTGTTCTTTTGACCATGTTTTCCCTATATGGATGCACCGATAGGATTTTTTTGGGCCGATGCCGATACCGATTTAAACAGACAACTTCTGGCTGATACCGATGCCGATACCGATATTAAACACTTGTATACAATACTATACAGTTGGTCTATTACCTAGTTTATTTCTGCATCAAAATATTTTTACTGAACATGGATTGGATCCAATTAACATTCAACTGACCAACATAATAAGAGAGGCACAAATGAAGCTAAAACAAATATAAGACGGCAACATGACAACCTTCAAAGGTGGTTTTGGGTATTCAGCATTTATTTTATTAACAACATTAACTCATTTTTTACATATTGATTTCTTTATGCATTTAATTAATAAACAATCGGTATCGGCCTTTCTCGTGCTATTGCCGATATGCCGATGGTTTCAAATTCATCAAAAATCGGCCGATAAATATCGGCGGCCGATACATCGGTGCATCACTAATTTAAAGTAAATAAATGCAAATATAAAACATAATTTTTATTAAGAATTTGGCAGAAATGTTGTCAGTAGTTGACAGAATGAAACAAAAAATATCATCTTACTTAAACAAATACCTATAAATAGTAAATCTAGAAAAACTGAAAGGGACCATAGTAAATGTATTCCGCGGCTGTATATGATTATCTTTTTTTATGTTATGCTGGAAAATGTTCTGTCTGTTCCAAGCTTTATAATGGTAGTAATTTAATTTAAGACCAAAAAAGTCTTTCACATTCATAATCCACACAGCTCCAGGCAGGGCCGGCGCCACGAGGGGGCGTGAGGGGGCGTCGCCCCCTCACTGGCACTATCCCGCCCCCTTAGATCACCATTAATGTTGAATGGGATTTTAATGATAAAATGCGCTATTTAAAAATCACGTTTGCCTTGTGTATTGTCTTCCTAAAGTGAATTTTAAAGTCTAATTATTTAACAAAACAAAAAAACAAGTGTGCATGTATTCTACCGTGACACACGCCCACTCATGTGTAGCCTATAGGCTTGTTCGAATTCTTCAGGCGAAGACGTCAAAATGCCGCGAGAGCGAGACGAAACGACACTTAGTATGATTTCTCGAATCGTTCTCGCGGTACTTTGACGTCATTTGGTTGTTGGTTCTTGCAGCCGCGCCTGAAGTTGAACAAGTTTGTGTTGACGGCTTGAGGCACGCCGACAATGAGCCCGCGTTCTGAGTCTCAGAGGGAAATCAAGATGTCGAAGTGGGAAATTATATAAAAATTTACAGACAGGAGTGTGAGAGTGACCTGGGCCTGCCCTGTAGCAATGGATATATGGAAAATAGCATTGGAAGTTCTACAAACCGGACTCCGGATTGTCACACATCAATTAATGCCGTGGCGTGGATGAATTATCGGAGCATTTCAGGTGCAAAGATCCAAATGTTCGGCTGTCATTAAGTCAATTCGGGCACCATTAACTTCAGCCAGACTGTACATAGTTTTGAAAAGTTCAGATGTTCATGTTCTTCAGCATCCTTGCAAGTCAACGTACAACCAACAGCCTATTATTGTTCTGCATTTAACGTTAAAGGTAAGCCTGTTCGATCTCTCTCTCACACACACCTGTTTATCAGGAGTAAATAGATAAAAAAACAGACATTGTTAAATTTATAATTAACGAATTTGAATTAGCCTATCATACAGCATAGCTGTATATGTAAACGAGTTATTGTCATTTTGCTATTGTGGTTCTGTAGCTGCTTAATCGCTAGCTTATGGTGCATTACTTGTGGCAGTTAAAATAACTACGTTATATGATCAAATTGAACCAAAATGTTGATCAAATGTTGCGTTTGGACCGTTTTTGGGCTGAAAACCATCAACTCTATTTGCCAACACTGCCCCCCACCATTACGTAAAATGTATTTCTACCTCTGGGTTTGAACTTCAAATGAGCAGTGTTGTGCTAATATGTAACGTTAGGTATGCGTTTTTTTTGTTGTTGTTGTATTGTTCAGAGCTCTGTACGTTGCTCACTATAGCTGTAGTTTTTGTGGTTGTATACAGAGATGTTTGTTTATAACACTTTAAAACTTAATGTACCAAACCTATGTATTTTCTAGCTGGGGGAATTATATGCATTCATTTGATCGCCCCCTCTGGTATTTTAGACGCCCCCTCATCAGCGTTCGGCTGGCGCCGGCACTGGCTCCAGGGAATAAATAAAGGCCTTCTGAGGGCAATTAGTGCGATTTTTGTAAGAAAAATATCCAAATTTTAAACTTCACAAACTAAAATAACTAGCTTTCAGTAACAACTGATACGCGTTCACGAGAGAGTGTGTTTCCATCGTATTCTACTTATTATTTGTCTTTTAATGACGGGTAGCATTATCGAGTTTGTCTCCCAGAGAAATGCACTCTCTCTTGAACACGCTTATTGGAAGCTAGTTATTTAGTTTAGTTTTAAATATTGATATTTTCTTACAAAATTGCACCAGTTGCCCTCAAAAGGCCTTTATTAACCCTCTGGAGCCATGTGGATTACATCTGTGAAGGATGGATGGACTTTTTCGGCCTCAAATTCAAAAGCACCATATACTACCGTTATAAAGCTGGAAACAGCCAGGACATTTTTTAATATAACTCAAAATGTGTTCATCTGAACAAATATAATTATATATATCACAAGTGACTTGAGGGTGAGTAAATCATGAGGTAATTTTCATTTTTGGGTGAACTATCCCTTTAACATTAGTGTTTTTCTATTAATAAGCTGAAGTGCTCCCTCTACAGGATGAGGAGCTGAAGCGCACCGTGAGTCATTGGATCTACACTACAGCTTTGTGCTAAGATGCATTAATGAACTGGGTCTTTTTGGTCTAACACAAATTAAACAATTAAAGTTGATGTGGATTTACTGTAGCAGTGTACACATCCACAAACATGCACGTGACGGGCAGATAGAGAGATGTCATTTACTGTCAATAATCCTCATTTGACAATTGTCCAATTTTGCTTCTAGGTCTTTGTTTGTTTGCTGTGAAACTAAACTTAATATTTTTTCTTCTTGGTTTTGTGATTAAAGCACATGCGTGTTTGTTATTTGTAGCATCACCGTTACTGTCTTTAACCCTGAGCACCATTTGTGCTACACACTGGAATGATTCTTTAAATATTGGCTTGTTAAATGAGCACAGGTATGCTTGGATTTGCATGACGGTTGATAAAATGTGCATAAAAATCCCAAGCACTGACCAAAATAAAAAATATGGAATTAGCCAGTAAACATCCTCCTAAAAAAACATGACAGCAAGTTTTACAAGGGCAAGCACTGCTTACATTTAACATATGTGTAATTTTGGAATGCAATTGTGATACAAATTGTTAATTACGAGTGAATGCTAAATAAATCATTAAAAATGTATTACTATGTATTTTTCTAGACCCAAGGTACTGGCTCCTCCCCTCGCTCCTCCCCCAGCCACACGGCCAACACATCCATCCATTCAGCATCCGGCAGTACCACACCCATCCCTATGCCGGTCCAGTCCACATCCGGCAATACCACGCCCAGTCAGACACCTCAGGACTCGCTCATGGGCCTGGGAGGAGAAGTGCAACAGGCTTTTGCTCAGGGTAATCATGGAAACACATTGCTCTTTCTTTTATTAAATACGTCCAATGGAACGGTACAGATATCAACCCAGACTCAAAATGATTTGCACTTGCTCATAAAGCAAAACTGCAATGCTAATAAATGTGTTTCTTTTTGCAAGGCTCCAGAAGGAACTTAAGAAATGATCTTCTGCTGGCTGCAGACTCCATAACCAATACAATGTCTTCTCTGGTTAAAGAACTTAACTCAGGTAGTAATAGATTGGATTTGTATGTAATATATTCTCTTGAAGTTTTGTTCACTATTAATATTCCCATCAATGTTGTCCCATCAGAGGTAGGGAGTGACACAGACAGCATCTCTGACCTCACATTTCAGATGGCAGACGTTTTTCATCCACAGACCGGTTCCTCTAGAAGAGGGTAACATTTATTTTTATTTCTCTTAAACTATTTAAACTGAGATAGTTCACCCAAAAAAGAAAATTCTTTCATCATTTACTCACCCTCATGTTGTTACAAACCTGTATAAATTTCTTTGTTCTGATGACCCCAACGGAAGATATTTTGTGGGGGGAAATTTTAAGAACTAAACAGATCTGATGCACCATTCACTTACGGACTACGGAATATTCTTTTTTTGGGTGAACCATCAGTTTAACTCATTCCCCGCCAGCCATTTTTTGAAAAGTTGCCCGCCGGCATTTTTTGGTGATTTTCGCAAAAGTTTCACAAAATGCATTCCAGAAAAAATGTTCCTATCTATAGTCTTTTCTCTGCTTAAAATCTCTTAAATAATAAGAAAATATTTTTTTGGAAAAATCTGAAATAATTGCATTTTTGTAAATTAATTTTTTATAGAGATCAGATTCAGAACGATTATCAAAACATACACAGAGTTTAAAATTAGTAAAAAATGCCAAATTGCTTCAGTTTTTTTATAAATTGGGTAAATACGCCATCTAGTGGATATTACAGGGGTATTACAGATTAACATAAAACCTCATGCAGGAAAACTTTTTTTTATGGAAATTATTTTTCCTTAATTGACGAGATACTTGTCAATGGCAGGGAAAGAGTTAAGATTGATAAAATCTGAGATTAAGTTGAAACACAACTTAATCAACTAAAAACAGTAAAATGAGTAACCATGATAGTTAGGCTAAACATTTTCTGGTCTTGTAGGACCGCAGGGCAGGTGGATGCTGGAGGATTTTATAGGAACGGACTGGAAAACCGGCTGGACAAAGAGCTAAAGATGGAGGAACGACTGAGACCCACGCAGGAGCAGGACAAGAACTTCTTGGTGAGTTCTTTGAAGACATTTTAATCTGTGTTGAATTTTATATAAGAATTAATTAAATCATTGTTTAGATATATTATAATTGCAGTATACACCATGTGTACCTGTCTAGCTTGAGAAATCCTGGTTGCAAAATAAGATCACCTTAACAACAAGGAAATGTTGTTTGATAGATGTATGAAATATTCATAAGTGTAACAATAATAAATCGGTTATATTTAAGATAACATTAAGGAAAAGATATGGCTGTCCATTATAAACCAGCAAACTTTGGATTCTGGGAAACACGCCATCAGTGTGTCATAAGTACGCTTGTATCATATTTCAAATTTTATTTCTTTTTAATTGCTATATAAATTAGATGAACTATAAATGAAATATCCATTACACCAAATGGATGTTTCATTTAACTGAAAATATCCTCCGGCTGTATCCAAGCACCTGTTTTTAAATGCTGAGATGAAGTTCATTTTATCTGCACATCTGTACAAGCATTGCCACAGGTGATGCACGTGACAAATCCCTTACTGCTTATTCTTACAATGCCATATATGGAAGTCAGGTCATTTTTTTTACCCATCTGTATGGAATTTTCTGCGCCTTAAGCAATTCTGTTTCAATTTTTCCCTATTTCTGTGCTTTTTAGGTGACTTTACAAGAGTAACTGCAGTTTATTAAGCAATGGTGTAAGTATTTAACAAATCTGATATAATGTCTGCTCGATAGATTATATGTGACCCTGGACCACGAAACCAGTCATATGTTGCACAGGTATAGCCAACAATACATTGTATGGGTGAAAATGATCTTTTTTATGCCAAAAATCTTTAGAATATTAATTTAAGATCATGTTCAATGAAGATATTTAGTAACGTACCATAAATATATCAAAAATGTATTTATCATTAGTAATATGTGTTGCTTAGAACTTCATTTGGACAACTTTAAAGGCGGTTTCCTCAATTTTTTTGCACCCTCAGATTTTCAAATACTTGTATCTCTGCCAAATATTGTCCTAAAAATATTGAACCTTATGGTTTTGTGGTCAGATATGAGATACATTTTAATAATCTGTTTATATTTCTATCCACAGGGAGGACGAGCTACTTTAAAGCACTGTGCAGTAACCATACCTGTACCGTGGTACAAAAATATATTTTTAGAAATGTTTTAAGATAATACTGTGAACCAACTTGGAGCAAACAATGGAACTGTCTATAACACCACCAGTGCCATAAAATCCAACATTTTTAAGTTGATTTCATTTACTACTGTAGGTGTTTATGTGATTTGGTTTGATTTTATTTTCATATGTGTTTAAAGAGTTGTACTGTATTTAAAAATCTGTTGGGGAAAATGGGTGTGGTCTTTAATGAAGCTGCTATCTTTACCAACCCAACACATTTCCTTTTATTTGAAGAGTTGAACGCTTAGAGACCCGGTGGTCTTTTAAAGCGTATGTATACATATTACTATGTTGTAACTTGGATTTGAGATTTTATCATAGTCTTTGATTACAACTTAATACACTGCCTTAGCTTATGAGACTACATTTGGATTTTTAGGTGTACTACTGAATTAATAATTTTAAAGAACACTTTTAATTATAAGAACAGTTCAGAATTGGGTGAATATCACAAGATTGTGTCGAAGTCACATTGCACCCTAAAATCCACAAAAATATAAACAAAAAATAAGAAATTATATTTTGCATAAAAAGTGGGACCATTTACATGTTTTAAGTTATTTTAAGGACAAGCATGCTTTTATAAAAAAAATCTGTTACTCACTGGTGTCAAAAATCAGTTCATTTTTTTAACAAAATATAATTTCTTGTTTCTTTCCTTTAATCATATGGTGACCCAGATATGTTCTTGATGTTTCATGCAATTCACCAAAATAAACTTTGTACCTCTGCATTCAATGCAAGACATCATTTGGCTCTTAATGGGCCACAGTATATTTACCATGCTCTGTTATTTAACGTGCAAATATTTTAATTGCTTTAAAGAAAAATAAATAAATCATATGTTATGGACATTTTAAGCAGATTTGAAAAGCACATCTGGTGGAATGTGACACTGTTGTGTGATTACATGCTATTTGGAAATGCATTTTAAATAATATTTTAGTGTAGAGCTGGAACATACTTATCCATTGATTTGGTCAGTAAATATGAGACATGACCTTCTGATTTGGATTTGACCATCTGCGTATTCTTTGTTGATGTGGGGTTTTTTTGCATACGCTACTGTCACACTTCAGTGGTCACATGGTTTCCTCGTGCTTTTTCAGAATGGCAGTGACCAGTACAAAAATACAGCATCCACGCTTTGTTGCCAATCATTGCACTTTTCAGTGATTTCTGCATGGTACTAAATAAAAATACAAATATTGCATTGTACAAATATCATTGTGTGTCCACAGTGTTTATAAAATGTATACAGTTGGTGATTTCACTCTCTTCCCATCACTTTTGAGCAGTGGCGAACCGTGGGTACTTCAGCTGGGCCTTCAAAATATGCAATGAAGTGCAAATGCCTCTCCATCCATAATACTAGGCTATTCGTATTTCGTTAAATCATACAATGAACGTGTAAAAATTCTGAGCACGCAAAGTTAAATTACAGAATGGGCATTGTCTGCCTTTAAATGCAGTTTTAAAGTTTAAAATTACTTTAATCTAACTGATAAACACAAATACAGACTCTGCTGCTCTGTAATGACAGGGGCTCTGTATATTTGCATTTAACAAGCTTAAATTATGTTCTTTAATTTATTTTTTAATTTTTTTGAAATATATATTTAGCTGTAGGATACCTTGTTAGTCTTTTCATAAGGGGAAATATACCACCCAGCGTTCTCAGTGCACCTCCTTGTGGCTTATAGCTGTTGTTATAAGATATCCAGGGCTCGCAAAATCGCTAACCCGAGGTCCCGGGGCTATAGCGAATTCATGTCGAAAAATGTATCTCCGCCCTGCCCATCGGGTATATGGTGGAAAAAAAATATTTGTATGTTTTCGCATTCTCTCAGATTTAGTTAGGAAATTATATTGTATGTAATTCGGCGTCGTCTGTCAGTCATTACTATCCTCACGTAACAAGTGAAACTGTCAGGAAGTAAAAGTATAATTAAACCCATTATTTTTCTCGTGTTCGCGTCACAGGCTCCTCTGCACGCGCTTCTCCCAGCTGTGCTCTTCACGAGTACGCGCTTAAGTAATTTCGTTTTTACCTCAGCCCTATCAAGCTAGCCACAAATTCAATCACGTTTTCCGCCATTTACCTCAACCACTCTCACCGCAGAGTTTCGGGCCATTAGACTGTATTAATATTAACGGTCTATGATCTTCGTCTTTGGTGTTTTACGGCAGCTCGCATACAGTTTGTTGCATGCTTAGGACTTCATGAAGGCTTACAATGCTTTGTTTTTTACCCGCCCACTTGAAATCAAAACGTGATTGGTCAATTTGCCCGTCACTCTCCACACCAAAACACATAGCTTGGCCTTCCCTGGGATTCATGAAGTCCTAACCAATGAATGAGCCAGATAACCGGGCCTTAATAGAGACAGACGATTCTGATTGGATTAGATGTTTTCATGACATGAACCTGACAGTAAGCTTAACGTTAGAATATAGATGAGAGAAAATATATTACATGTATTGTATTAAATTGAATTAAATAAAAATTTAAAAATGTAAAAACATATTTTTATTGAAAACTATATTATTTATTATTTATTTATAAAAAATCTTTTTATACATTTTTTAAGGCCTTCTCTGAAGGCGTGTAGAAGGCCCTGAAGGTTCCCCACTGCTTTTGAGTACATATCTATTCTAGATTTGTAATGCAATATATAGAAGAGCCACTAGATGCCGCTGTTGAAAATGAACATTTAGATATCTTTATGCCATATTCGACATGACATAAGATAGTGGGGGTGCATTTATTGAGATTTTTTTTTACATTTTAATTATGTGTATTTATGTATTGTTAATAAATGAACGAGACACGTTCTAGAAATATAGATTGATAGATAGACAGACATTGAGATGGATGGATAAAAAAGCAGATTCTCTCTCTAAATTCAGTCTTCCAAACACGTTTGGCTAGATAAATAAAATCACCATTTTTTTCACAGATAATATATAAATAAGTATAAAACGTGTAATATTTCAAAAACAACACGACATTCCAAAGCGTTCAATCGGCGCATTGCTTTCCCATTGGCTGAAAAAGACAACATCCGTTCCATCTATCAGCCAATCACCAAAAAGAGGGCGGGACAAAGTCTCCGTTCTATGGGTCAGCCAATCAGCAGACAGTAGTAAGGAGTGCCCGCCAATCAGCGGCGTAGGCGGATGCGCGTGTGGTGCTGGTGCTTCAGCGCGCTCGCTAGAGGGTGGGGTGCGAACCGAGACGTGCAGCTGGTTTGGTCGGATTTACTGTTGAGTTTACGGGTGAGTTAAGCTTATATAAGGTGCTGTGTTTAACTCTGACTGCCGTTTCTTTTTGGGTGGGTCTGATTTTGTTCTGACATGACTAAACCGTCTTTGCCCTTTCGGGTTTTGTTGATTTATTTGTAATATTTTGTTCCTGAAGTTGTTTAAAACCACACAGGCAGAGTAGCATGTTAGCTGTGTTGCTATTACATTAAAGTGCACTGCTGGTGACATAAACTGTCAATTTTATGTTTTATAGTGGCTTGGTTAATAAATGAATAACGTCACTGACACACATTTGTACTGTTTTACTTCGCTTTATTTTTCTTTTTTAGTTTACATTATTAATTTTCAATGCCCACTTCCTGTTTTGTGCACACATGCATCTGTTAGGAATATTAGAATATGCAACCTAACAATTGATGTTCGTGATTCAGTTCACATGTGTTACACAAGTTTTCACTAAGAATTAAATGGCTACAATTCCCTAATCCCGTTTTTTTTGTCATTGTGGGCAAAACAAGCCAACAAAAGACAATTGAACTGACTGGTGCAATTGCAATGCAACAATCTGACCTCAAATAGCCAATCAGTGAAAGCATGTTAAATAGCTAACTGCTCAAATACACACTTTAACCATACCTACAGTTGACAAGTCGAAGTGTTGCATTTTTATCTTTTAATGCCATTTTTCATTATACATTTATATTAGAACAATAATGATTTGAGTGGTGCAAAGTAGGGCACAAACGTGTTAACATGGGCTGTGTCATACATTTGTAATATCTTACATATGTTTCATGTCATATATGTTCTGTTTTGCCTTTTCAAAAGCTTATTTCCATTGGCCACTTGATTATATAAATGCATTTACATTTGCTGTCCAGAGTCATTATATTTTCAGCTTTTTTCAAATTGTTATATTTTTAATTATTTGAATAATTTGGTACTCATTGTCATGGATCACAACAATATAATGTAGTGTTTTATATAACTGAAAATCATGATGTCCTGTTGTCCAAATTAGGTGTTTGTGTCAATTCTGTAAGGTAGAGTAACAGTGTTGATAGTGTTAACTGGCAGTCATACACAGAGACACAAACTCACATGACTGTCAATGTCAACACTGTTGCTTTACCTTATAGAGTTTGATAGTAACAGAACTGACACTAATTGACAAAAAATAAAACTACTTTGGACACCAAATTGGATACCTGAAATTATTTAATCACCCTGACACCAAGTTTAGACTAGTCTAGTTAAGGCTAATCAGTCTTACTTATTTGATTCAAATTAGACCAATCTACCTAAAAAAAAAAAAACAACGTAAAACTAGGCTAAGCAGCTCATGCACAATGCTGTCTTGCATTCTTAAATCAAGATGTATTTTCTAAGTGAGCAAAATGAAAATATGTCACAAAAAATATATTCAATTTAAAGGACAAGTTCGGTATTTTAGACTTAAAGCCCTGTTTTCAGATTGTTTATGGTGAAATAGAATGGTTTTGACTGAAATTTCGACATTTGCGGCTGTCCTGAGAATTTTCGCGTGTTTGTGTTTCAGCTCAGACCTCTACAATGGGTTTAATGGTGCACTGGAACAATCCTTCCTAAAATGCATTAAACTTTCGTTTACAAAGACGTGAAACTCACCGAGTGGTCAGGGGTGTTCACTGGTATGCTCACACAAAAATCGCTGCAAAAGACGCTTTCCAACAGCTGTTTTAGCATTCGTTGTTAACTTGTGGACCTATTTTTCCAAACGCCTCACACCTGTACATTCTTCCGCTTAGAGCTTGAATAATAGACACTCCAGCCCAGGTGGTGGCGCTAATCCGCCTTTGCCAATTGCAAGAATAGAAACAAAGTTCCCGGCGCGGAGTAATACCGTACCTCACAGCACAACTAATACAAGTCAATGGAGTTGGCAAAAACTACGATAAAACCTGTTGGAATGCGTCTTTTGGAGCGATTTTTGTGTGAGCATACCAGTGAACACCCCTGACCACTCGGTGAGTTTCACGTCTTTGTAAACGAAAGTTTAATGCATTTTAGGAAGGATTGTTCCAGTGCACCATTAAACCCATTGTAGAGGTCTGAGCTGAAACACAAACACGCGAAAATTCTCAGGGCAGCCGCAAATGTCGAAATTTCAGTCAAAACCACTCTATTTCACCATAAACAATCTGAAAGCAGGGCTTTAAGTCTTAAATACCGAACTTGTCCTTTAAGTGAATTTGTGCCTAAAGCAAGCAAAAAAATGACACATTTATTTGCTTGTTTTAGGCACAAATTCTATATTTTTTGTCTAAAAATTAGACTTATTTTCTTAGGTTATTTTGCTCATCAAGGAAATACATCTTGATTTAAGAGTTTTTAGATAATTGTACTTAAAACATGACAAATATACTAAGCAAGAAAGTAGGGCTGGGCGATATGGGCAAAACATTTTTATCGTACGGCATCCGGAAGTGCCTGCGCAGCATTATGCGTGGTGCGCCGTAAACATTACCGACCACTTACCGATCTGTCATTTTTGTTATACCGCAGAAATGTATATCAAGAAATTTATCGTTATGGAATTATTGCCGAGCACTACAAGAAAGTAATTTTCCAGTGCAACCGGTAGGCTATAAAAAGAAAAAGTGGTCTCGGACTTGTGGACCCCAAAAATGTTGTAGATGATGGATATATTATATTTAAAAGTATGATGATAAGCTGATTATTTTTGGCTTAGTCAATAATCATGTCTGTTTGGCTATTTAACTCAAGTTTTTGAGGCGATTTCCTGAACATGGGTTAAGGGCGATTTATAGTCGTGCGTAGGTGCTACGCCGTAGCTACGGCGTAGGCTATCCGTAGCCTGTGCGTAGCTCTGCGTAGCCTGACGCGCACCTCACAAAATTCCTAACAGCGCGTCGGACCTACGCGGACCGCAAGCTCTGTGATTGGTCCACCAGAACCCCTCCCGTCAGGTAAAAAAAACTGCGTCATAGGTATTTCCGGTTGAGACGGTGAAAACAAAGATGAGCCAAGTTGAGGAGTGATTTAACTAAAACTGCAACATAAGTCGCTGTTTATTTACTTACATCATTGCTGGTCTTCTCAAATTATACACAACAAGTTGCTATTTTTTCTTCGTTTGTGGGTTAACTTGCTTAGCTTCTTCTTCTGTGACGACTTCTGCTGCTACTGTGGTTACACGCGTGATTACTGCCAACCAGCGGTTTCGCGTGTGTTTGCACGTCGACGCGGACGGCGACGCACAAGTATAAATGAAAACCGACCGGGAACCTACGCCGTCGCTGCTACGCCGTAGGACCTACGCACGACTATAAATCGCCCTTTAAGCCTATAGTCCCAGACTAAAATGCATGTCTAAATTGTTTGAACTGAAAACGTCTTGCAGTAAAATTTCTTAAAATACATCAGTGCCACTGTTTTGTCACAAGAACACAGCAGTAAGTTTTCTGTAAGGTGCACTCTTAGAACAGATGTGTTAAAAACAACACATCAGTGTTAGTTTAGGGACAACCCACTGCATTGTCCCAGAGTACACACAACACATTTTGTGTTACTTTTAACACAACTTGTGTTTTATTTAAACAAAATGACACATTAAAATTACACATAACGTGTTAAAAGCACAACACAAAATGCTTTCTTAGAGTGTGTGTTTGTAAAAAACAACTTAATGTCCTAATATAACTAAGGGTAGTCCTGGATTAATCTAAACCAGTGGTCTCTAACAAGTTGCCAGCAGAGTCTGTGAGGTGCCCGCCAAAGCACATTCTATTAATAGTCTCAATTGTAATATTTGTTTTACATGTATTGTTTATTTATTACATACTTCTTTTATATATGTTAACATTTAAACAATACTAAAACATAAGTAAAATAAAATAAAATCAACAAGTACAACAAAAGGTTTTATGTAGACTATATCAAAAAGTAGCCCTTGTAGATAGTTTTATCCATTGTGCTAGCCATTGCTTGCAAAAAAGGTTGGAGACCCCTGATCTAAACCCTGTCTGAAAAAAACGCCTCTTAATGTTTTAAAATTTGTTGTATATTTGATGTAAAATGTTTTAACATTTCATTTGTATTTTCACCATTGGGAACCTTGCACTCTTGATATTGGTCTTTTTGGTAATGGCAATAACCTTTAAGTACATATTAACTAACCAATCATACAGTATCGGAAAAAATAAAAATGTTTGATTTACGTAATTCAATTATATAAACTGGTTCCATATGATCAAAATAACTTATCTTAAAATAAATGAACATGTCACCGCAGTGGTTTTCATAAAAAACTTATACAAGCATAAAAAAGAAGACAAAACAAACAAAACTCAAGCTCACTAAAGATAAACAGTCAGTGATGACATAAGGATAATAAATAATAATGTGTGTGTGTATATGTATATGTTTTAGTCAAGACAAGAGCAGTGTGTAATTTTCTCTCAATGCTGTTTGATTATCAAGAGTCACAGGAGTAAAATTATGTAACCAAAGTCTGGATCCAATATACTGTTACACATGCGTTATCTTTTTCAGCTGTTTACTTTAATGGTCGTGTTTATGAGGATACTTGCAATGACGGGAATTTCGACGCATGTGTATATTTAAGGCCAATAAAGTGGCAAAAAGTTCACAAGCTCGATGAGCAGCGGATGCGTGACTTGTGCGCGCTCTTCTCACACAGAAACATGCGCGCATATAGACGGTTTCAGCAGTAACAACACAAAAAGCGGCTTTCGTGGAAAACACGTAACTTCCGGTAAACTCCGCTAAGAATAAATAACAACAAAGTCCTTTTAAAGTAGTTTATTTATATAACAAGCAAAATAAACAACACGTAGATTACCTAGGAAACCAAAACATTATAGGTATTTGTAAAGAGTTCAGTTTAGCAACTTGTCAGACCATTAAACAAACAGGAACCGGAAGTAAAGTTCCGACCAGACGCGTAATCACGTCACCGCACGTGCGTCCGAAGAAACCGTCTATAGCACTGTTGTTTGTGTCCCAATGGCTTAAAATAACTTGTTTTAAAACTACGGTGCTTAAATACATGTACAACGTTACATTTTTGTGACCACATGCAGACCGTATAACAGATCTGGTGCACCATTGACTTCCATAGTATTATACTTTTTTTTTACTATGGAAGTCAGTGATGCCCCTGATCTGCTTGACTATGGACATTTTTTCAAAATATCTTCATTTGTGTTTAGCAGAACAAAGAAATTTAAACAGGTTTGTAACAACTAAACTTCTGAGTAAATTATGACAGAAGTTTCCTTTTAGGGGAACTATCCCTTTAATATGTTGAGCAGTAGATGTATTGGGAAGGTTTTTTTTTAGTAATATCTATCATTTCCATGCAATATTTGGCCAGTAAATAATATAGAACCCCTCACCACTAACATCTAGTTTCATACATCAATAATACATACGCCTAAATGCATATTGCTTATTACAAAGGGTTTTTTTGTGCCTATGTAGTCGCTAAATTTTTACGGTCTGCGCTCAATGGAGCAATGCAATGCTCTTACTACAGTATCTTGGGTTAATGACCACTTATGTGCGGTGGTAAATACTTAATAGCTGCAGTTAGTCATAAACATCAAATGCAATCAATTTTAAATGTTAGTTAATGCATTTACTAATGTTAACAAATACAAACATATTGCAAGTTTTACCCCTTATTTATACAATGCAAAATGATATGCACATATAAATGCATGATGTGCATAGATAGAAGCCAAAAAAGTTCCCTCCTCTCACCCAGGCTCGAACCGAAAGCACCCCTCCCATAGTCACATGACTGTAGTTCAGTGAATCAGACGACAGGAAGACACACACACACACACACACACACACACATACACGCACCCTTACGTACAGTTACATGCACGCACACACCCGGGATTTACAGAGAACAAGCAGAAGGCAGGGAGAAAAACCCCCGACGTCCCTTTCCTCGTCCGTTCGTGTATTTCACAGAGCCAAATGCCCGGTCCGACCCAAGCTCTGTCCCCCAATGGCGAAAACAACAACGACATCATTGCGGACAACGGGACCAACATCATTCCCTATAGGAAGAACACAGTACGCGGCGAGCGCGCCTACAGGTAAACCACTGCCATTACCATCCGCCGGGAGGCTTTACAAAGAACCCCCCTGCTTTAACCGAGGTCCATTCAATGCATTTACGTGAAAATATACAAATCTTTCCATTTCATCCATGCATTACCAATGCACTCGGAGCCCCGTTCTCCCATTATGGCTGCGTTGTGCCGCGCAATAGCGGGGCTCTTCCTGAGCCAGCTATGGCGTTTCCCGGTGGTGCAGTCATTAAAACGCATTTAAATCGGCTTTAAGCGAATGCATTCTTACTTTTGGGGATTTGAAAACATTATGCATGTGATTTAGGGCGAATTTATATTACGATATACGCTGACAGGACGCGTTTGGTGGGTTTGACAGTACATGGCCTGTGTTCGGCCGTTGCGCATGTAATTCATTGCTTGTTGGCATCAAATAACGGGCTCGGGTTTTGTATTTTGACACGCATGATGTACTCGGTTTTAGTTGACTTATTTACGCACGCATTAAAGGTAATCGCACGTGAGTTGGTGGTTTATAAACTTGTTATGGGTTGGTTTTGATGCGTATTGCTTTTGTTGACACCAAATGGGCTCTCCTGATCCCCCCTCCTCATTCATTCGACTAAACTGTTTATCTTTCCTGCTAAATTTAGATGAATGTCTGCTCTTTAAGAACAGCAGATATACTGTCTGGAAATACACACAAGTGTGCTTGGGTTTATTAAATAGTTTGATTTATACATAAACACAGTGTTTTTCAATAAATCTTGTATATGTGGGAGGTTCAGTTCATTGTTGGGTGATGATAAATGTACTGCACTGAGAAATCATGGGAAAAATTATTTTTATATTCTTTTATATTTTTATAATCTTTGGGGGTGGTTTCCCGGACAAGGTTTAGGCTAAACCAGGACTAGGCCTTAGTTAAATTGGGACATTTGGGTAGTTTTTACAAACATACTTTACAAAAAAGAAAAACCATTACCGCTGTGCATCTTGAGACAAAACAATGGGAAAGCAAGAAGTTTTTAAATTAAGGAAGCTGAAACATGCATTTTAGTCTGGGTCTAGGATAAGCCCTTTCTAGGAAACCGCCCCTTGAAGTGTTAACATGCATAATTTAGTGTTGTTAACTCGTTGTAAAAATATTTGTCTTGTGATTGAATGGTAAAAATGGGGAAAACATTTCTGTTATGTTGTTGGGATTATTTACTTTAGTCCACTACCAAGTGTGAAACTATATTTTGTAGGGATGCATCGAAATGAAAATTGAAATAAAAAAAGAGGAAACCAAACCACCGAAATAAATTATGGCAATTATTAGTACCATTGCATTTATGACTATGCAGGGTTCCCACGGGTCCTTGAAATCCTTGAAAGTTTGTGAATGGTTTCTGACTGTAATCTATACATACACTTAAGACATAAACAAATGTTTTTATTAGAAAAAGAATACTGTGAAGATCATTTTGTTTGTATGCGCCCTGTCAAGAACAGAAAGATTTTATGTTCGCTTGCTTTTTGAAACGCGTCTCTCCGTGTATGCGCTACTGAGTGCACTTAAACGCACGCGCACACAGACGGAGGGTGAATCCCAAACGGCGCAGAATAAACAGTCGCTCCACATTAAAACATTAGGTTGTTTTTCTTTGCTCTATTCGACAAAAGTATTTTAATGGACTACATTTTGAGACACAGAGGAGTTCTGATTTTAGAAGGGGTGATCATGTCTGATAATCATGTATTAATCTTCAAATCGCATATGAGCCGATCCTTACTGATTCACGATCTTGGGAGCTAGGGAACAACGCAGACATGTTGCATCAGACAAGCACGTGCAGGTTGCTTTTTATGTTTGCGTCATCATAACGTTTCAGCCTTTTTGTTTCGGTGATAAAAGTCTTTCGGACGAAAATTTTCGGTGGCCGAATATTCGGTGCATCCCTAATATTTTGTGCTTAATTTGTGTTTAAAATCTTTCACATTGATGAACAGATTTGCAAGGACATAAACATGGTTTATATTGAGGACACGGAAGACCTTTTAGACTTTTCTCACAGTTTTTATCATTTTTTACTTCATTGTTTCCGAGTTATTTCAGATGGCAAGTGATTGTTTTTATTGTTCTGTATAGATATCATAAATTATATTTAACACTGTATACAGGGTGGCACGATATATAATTTCAGCATTGACTTTTCAATGTGCACATTTGCAATAGTCACATAACAGAACATGCAGAGCGTTTTTTCCCAAAAGGAAAACAATTTAGGATGCGTTTAATCCAGAATGATTTTAAACGACAGGGAAAAATGACAGTTTCAATAATATCACATGGTGGTAACTAGGGATGCTAAACAATTAATCGCGATTAATCGTTAGCAGAATAAAAGTTTTTGTTTAGATCATATGTGTGTGTGAACTGTGTATAATAACTTTGTATAAATAAATGTACACGCATGCATGTATATGTTTTAGAAATGTTTACATGTGTATATACATTTGTATATTTATGTATAATTTATATTATATATAAATAATATAAATACTTAATATATAATTTTTTTTTCTTAAAATTATACATGAATGTGTTCATATTTATATATATACATATTTATTATACACAGTTTACACACATATCTGATGTAAACAAAAACTTTTATTCTGCTAACGATTAATCGTGATTAATTGTTTAGCATCCCTAGTGGTAACAATTAATACAGTTTCAAAGCGTATTTCATTAATACGTTTTTTTTTTTTGTGTTGTATTTAAGTCCAACGCTACCCTGGATGTGGACTCGCTCTTGACTCGGACTTGACACTTGATCTCTGGACTCGACACTTGATCTCTGTACTCGATTACAACACTGGTTTTAATAACACAATCTAGTAGCTTGAAAAGAGGTGTGAAATACCATCAGACAACTAATTTCTTCAAGTTGCCAAAGCTTTACAAGAAATGCAAGGCAAATCTTTTTCATATTGCAAGAAACACAATACAGCGATGTCACTTTCACACCAATATCGTGTACGCCAAATACATACCTTTATAATAATCTAGTTGACAAAGGGATTAGCAATACTATATAAATGGAAAAGTTCATCGGATGTTAAATAAACTCCAGTAACAGATGTGAGATACGTCAGTCTCGGTCAGTTGGTTTGTATATACGAGACCAGTTGTTCAAACAATCTTCAACAATTTTGTTTCTAACCATCACTTTGGTTCCAATTTGAGGCTGCTTTCTAAACATGCCTTCAGGATTATGGATGTGTTGCAAATGTGTTTACATATTTTCAATGCCAATGCAGTCTAAATGACAGTGTGGTGATAATCTGCGATCGCAAAAAATCTGATCTAACCATTAAAATGCAAACTTGATTTTGTTCATCTCTTGTCTGCATCTGTCTGTGATGATGATGATGATAATGATGATGATGATGATATCTGTGTCTGCAGCTGGGGGATGGCGGTCAATGTGTATTCTACCTCAATCACTCAGGAGACTATGAGCAGGCATGACATCACTGCATGGGTGAATGATCTGCTCTCGCTGAACTACACTAAAGTAGAGCAGCTCTCGTCAGGTAAGAACGTCCAAAATAAACCACAGCTAACACTCGTGAGATCACTAATCCCATTGGATTTACACTGGGGCGTTGTGTTAGCATCCCTGTGTTTCATCATTTAACCCTTGTGCCTTGTTCCAATTCACTACCCTTTCGTGTTGTTAGCGGCCAAAAAAGGCCACTAAATTAAACGGCTGTAAAAATGTATCAGATTAATATTTTTTTCAAATTTTTTTGCATAAATCTGTTAATCAACCTCAGAACTGATCAAAACTACCAAATGTTTCCAAAAATTTCATGATTTTAACTCTTTAATTGCCAAGCTCATAAGTGATGCCACTGATTTGAGAAAAAAAAAAACACAAAATCACTGATTTTCAATATAAAAAGTGATTGTGGACTGAATTTTTTTTCACCCTTTTCACAGTCTTGGGCATGCCAAAAATTGGTAAAAACATTGGCTTTGATGCATTTTTAGTTTTTGTGCAGCATCAGATTAAATTTTTTTCTCCCTCATTTATTGTTTGTGGCCATTTTTTCCCCATTGACTTCCATTATAACAACATTTTTTGATTGCAGAGCCATGACACCTTATTACCATGCATTTTTGATTCTTTGTGGTTTTAGTTTTTGCAAAGAGGTAAAATTTGTCATTTTTACTGTTGATCACCATGTGGCACAATTAACCCTTTAGTAGCCTGTGCAAAAAAAAGAGCTTGAATTCTGGATTGTACATTGAGTTATATGGACTATAACAGCATATTAGAGAGAGAGAGAGAGAGAGAGAGAGAGAGAGAGAGAGAGAGAGAGAGAGAGAGAGAGAGAGAGAGAGAGAGAGAGTGAGAGTGTGTGTGTGTGTGTGTGTGTGTGTGTGTGTGTGTGTGTGTATGTTTGTGCGTGCGTGCGTGCGTGCTTGCATGTGTGTGCGTCTGTGTGGAAAAATCTGTAAAAAATCTTCTCTTCGTCAGATTTATTAACAACATTTATTATGAACCAAAATGCAAAAACAACTTCAAATAAACTGAACAATGAAGCAAGAGTAGAGGATGGATGGAGAACTAAACAATCAAACTCATTTTTTGGTGTGTATATGTGTACGTGTGTGTGTTCAGTCTTTTTAGCAGGACTTGCAGCATATTACTTGGTGCTCTCTGCAAGTGTGTCTACCACAACGGATACAAATGCTGACTGTTCTATTTTTGGTTCTGTACACCACTTGCATGTTCCCCTCTTCACTCCTGAGCTGCTGGTGCCTGCTGGTGTCTGTGGATTTGTGTCTAGAGGGACAGCTACAGGAGACTAAATCCCTCTCACCAGTGCAGCACTAACTGGTGCGCGAGGGAGGTGCTCTCTCCTCAATACTAACACTAACCCTACACACACACACACACACACACACACACACACACACACACACACACACACACACACACTCGTACACACACACACTCGTACACACACACACTCGTACACACACACACTCGTACACACACAATGGTTTTATAGTCCATATAACTCAATGTACAGACCAGAATTTATGCTCTGTTTTTTTGCACAGGCTACTAAAGGGTTAATGGTGCCACATGGTGATCAACAGTAAAAATGACAAATTTTACCTCTTTGCAAAAGGAAAAGGCACAAAGAATCAAGAATGCATGGTAATAAGGTGTCATGGCTCAGCAATCAAAAAATGTTGTTATAATGGAAGTCAATGGGGAAAAAATGGCCACAAACAATAAATGAGGGAGAAAAAAATTTAATCTGATGCTGCACAAAAACTAAAAATGCATCAAAGCCAATGTTTTTACCAATCTTTGGCATGCCCAAGACTGTAAAAAAGGTAAAAGAAAATCCAGTCCACAGTCACGTTTTATATTGAAAATCTGTCATTTTGTGTGTTTTTTTTCCCCAAATCAGTGACACTACTTATAAACTTGGCAATGAAAGAGTTAAAATCACGGAATTTTTGCAAACATTTGGTAGTTTTGATCAGTACTGAGGTTGATTAACAGATTTATGCAAAAAAATGTGAAAAAAATTTCATCCGATAAATTTTTACAGCAGTTTAATTTAGTGGCCTTTTTTGGCCGCTAACAACACGTAAGGGTAGTAAATTTGCCCACGGTATATTGTTAAGTTTTTGAAAAATGTCAAAGCATTTTCTTAAAATATGTGTAAATATAAGATTTGTCACCAAAAATCATTCCATTTGCTGAAACACAGAGAAAGTTGTGGCCAAATTAAGACAAAAAATTTGCAAAAATGGCCAAAAATGGCCCCAACAACACATAAGGGTTAAAGAGATAGTTCACCCAAACATTAAAATTCTATCATTTACCCACTCTCATATTGTTACATACCTGTATGAACCAATCAGAAGCCCCATTGACTGCCATAGTAGAAAAAAGAATACAATGGAAGTCAATGGAGCTTCTGATTGGTTTGGTTAAAAACAATTCTTAAAAATATCTTCCTTTGATCATCAGAACAAAGAAATGAATACAGGTTTATATACAGTTTTATTAACAATATATTTAATATAAATATATTTTCTTTAAATCTTTCATTCTCTCCTCTCTCTTGTATGTTGTGCTTATTAGTAATAGTTTTAAATTCCTCCTCATTTGTAAGTCACTTTAGATAAAAGCGTCTGCTAATTGAATACATGCAAATGAAAACTACATACCCCAGGTATCACACTATAAAAAAATGCAGCATGAAGTTAGAACAACTTGGTTTTGCAAATCAATTTAACCTACTATTTTAAGTTTGGACCTGTGATAAGTTGACATGACCTATACATTTTTTTTGAAATTGTTGCTAAATTAAAAGAACACGCTGTCTTTTTGGGACTATAGCTTTTTCACCGTATCCCCCAGAGTTAGATAAGTCCATACATAACATACCTTTTTCATCTGTAACTCTGTCTGGTGCACACACCGCTAGCTTAGCTTAGCACAAAGACTGAAAGTAAATGGCTCCAGCTAGCATACTGCTCCCAATAAATGACAAAAATAACACAAACTTTTTCAGATTTATATGTTGTGATTTGTATAGTCACAGCATGTAATAACAAGGTCATATGAGACACAGCCGTGTTTTAACCCTATACATACTGGAACTATAAGACTGCTGTGTCTCTCATTACCTTGTTATATGAACACGCTGTGAATATACAAACTACAACATTTAAATAGAATAATGTTGGCGTTATTTTGTCACTTATAGGGAGCATTATGCTAGCTGGAGCCATTCACTTCCAGTCTTTGTGCTAAACTAGGCTAGCAGTGGGTACGTCATACAGAGTTACGGGACGCACGGATATGAAAAGCGTATGTATTGACTTACCTAACTCTGGGGGATACGGTGAATAAGCTAAAGTCCCAAAAAATCGGCGTGTTCCTTTGAAGTAACAAAAATGTGTTGATTTGAAAAAAATACTGCATTTTTTACAGTGTATACATTTAATAACGTTACTAAATTTAATGCATAACCTAAGGTGTTTTGGCTGTAATAATTTAGTTTCAAAAGGCTTTAAACGTGAATTGTGGTAAGAATTCCCTGTATTGCTTACAGCACACTGTTGTCAAAAATACCCCTGCAATCACTGAGACAGTACCCTTTAAAAAGATCCTAATATGTATATTATTAGGTGCCGAAATGTATACATTTGGTATTAATATGTACCTCTGAGGTAGAAATATGAACTCTTTTTTTTTGAGAGGGTATTGCCCCAGTGCACAGTAATGGCACATTAGAGATTTTATGCTTCATCTAAAACTATTTTTGAGAAATTATGTCATTGTTGTTGTTATTATTATGCGTGTAGTTTTAATGACTAAAAATATTTAATTTATAAATAAGATCAGGGGCACTTTATTTAAACTACTGCTACATTTATTATTACTGACAGTATTAAAGGGATACTTCACCGATTTAGCATTCAGCTTTGTATCTGTAGAAACCCGGCAGTATTACTGAATGACCATGTTTCCCTCCCTCATTTCCCCCTGAGAGGAGAGATATCTGCATTTTGGTTCTGCAAAAAAGTCCTCCGATGATGTAATATGACGATTTTTGCATCATCGGAGGACTTTTTTGCAGAACCAAAATGCAGATATCTCTCCTCTCAGGGTGAAATGATGGAGGGAAACATGGTCATTCAGTAATACTGCCGGGTTTCTACAGATACAAAGCTGAATGCTAAATCGGTGAAGTATCCCTTTAACTGCTATATTTAATATTGCTTGCCAGGTTTTTCCAGTCGAGCGCTTTGGATGCAATGATACTTCTATGTTTATCAGTCGTTGTAATATTTGTCCCGCCCCTCCTCCACTGTGATTGGACGTCAGAGTAAGAAGTGACATTAATTTGACGAGCTGAGTGATTCACACAAAAATAAAAAAATGTTTCAACTCTCAGGTGCTACACTGCAAAAAAAATTCTTAGTATTTTTGTCTTGTTTTCAGTAAAAATATCTAAAAATTCTTAAATTAATATGCTTTTTCTTGATGAGCAAAACGACCCAAGAAAATAAGTCTAGTTTTTAGACCAAAATATCAAATTTAAGTGATTTTGTGCATAAAACAAGCAAAAAATCTGCCAATGGAGTAAGCTAATTTTTCTTGAATTTTGTGTTTAAGAAACATTTTCAAGATTTATTTCCTTACCCTATTGGCAGATTTTTTGCTTGTTTTATGCACAAAATCACTTAAATTTGATATTGGTCTAAAAACTAGACTTATTTTCTTGGGTTGTTTTGCGCATCAAGAAAAAGCATCTTAATTTAAGAATGTTTAGATATTTTTACTGAAAACAAGACAAAAATACTAAGAATTTTTTTTCTTGATAATCATTTTTGCAGTGTAAACACGAAAAACCCGCCAATTTTTTTTTTTTTTAAGCGTGGCGCTTTCATTGTAAACAATTTAAAACATGCGATTGCTTTTGCCGTAAACGCCTTGATGTGCACACCCCCTTAGTCAATTTATTCTTGATGAAGTGCCATTCACACTCTTTATTTAATCTTTTGTTATTCAATCAATAAAAGTTTTTGTAATTCATTCAGACAATCAAGTTACAAACTGATTTTACTGATGGGATTTTAAAGAAAGGATTTCTGATGAAAAAGACGAATAATTACTCAAATCAGCAAAACAAATGATAATCATACATATTAAGTTTAAGTCTGCTGTATAAGAATATTTATGACCCTGTCTATCAAATTCAGGTGAATGATGAAATGTGGTGTTTGATTTCAAACTTTGATTTTTAAAGGGACAGTACCCTTTAATAAGGTCCCACTATGTATCATTTAAGTACAGATATGTACCATTGATGTACTCATATGCACCCTTTAGGTACAAAGTGTACTTTTCGAAATGACAACTTTTGGACTTTTCTTTCTGAGAGTATATCAGTGTCCAGGATTTGTATCTGTTAAGCAAATGTATACCTCAAAAGTCATGGGACTTCCTTGCTCAAAAATGTTGAAAATTACGACATCACAATCAAGACCTTATTTTATCTCTGTGTAAGCTAATGTCAAGCCAGCGGTATTTAAAGATCTCCAGACACTGAATATATCCTGGATCATGTCCAGTTTTACTTTAAGACGCATTGATTTCTGGTCATGTAATGTAGAAGTGCCATGCCTTGAAATTAGATAAATCTCCCTCTGTTTTATTTCTTTTAATACATCTGGCCCGCACTCGGATGACCCTGATACTGAAACTAGATCTGACTGAAAGTGATGCGGATGTTACTGAGAGTCAGCACGCGATGTTGTAATGCTTCAGTAATATCCAGAGGATTTCTGCATCTCTTCACAGGAGCGGCGTACTGTCAGTTTATGGACATGCTGTTTCCTGGCTGCATCAGTCTTAAGAAAGTGAAGTTTCAGGCCAAACTGGAGCACGAATACATCCACAACTTCAAACTCCTGCAGGCCTCCTTCAAGAGGATGAACGTCGACAAGGTGTGACACATGTGATGCTGTTTTTGCTGTTCTTTTCTTACAACGTATTGATAGTTTGTTTGATCGATAGTAAAAAAGTGCATGGGAAACACTCAACATTCTGTATAATTTTCTTGTGGTGGGGTAAAAACATAGACTGTAAAAATATGGACGTAGTGTCCATGACGTCACCCATAGGTTTGTAAAAAGCTTTTTTGAAGATGTCGTCTGCATGTTGGCAGCGCGTCACTGCGAATCAATCACGGATAACCGAAAATGAGCAAAAGAGGTGGGACGTGGGTGGAGGTGAGGTGCATGGTTGCTATAACCACACCCCGCTTAGATCATCGGTAGTGACAGCAGCTGCAGTTCACCTGTCACTCAAGTGGCCACGCCCTTAATTATGCAGAACTTAATATAATTTAAAACATGTTACAAAAAGGGCAGAATTAGCTATATAGACCAAAAACTAATTTTGTACCAGGCAGTAAATGGTTTAGCAAGATGAGAATTTCTTAGAGATATTAATTTAAAAGCGTGCATCAGGTATATTTCAATGCACATAGTGTATTTATGTTAATTTTCACCATTTTTATGAAAGTTAAGACTGAATGGACATGAAAATGTCAAATGGTGTAACCGCCAGTTGCGCCAAAGAATGAGAAATATTAAATATTTTATCCACCTTGATGGCATGCAAGCGTAATCATAAAAAAAATGTAATATCATTTTATGCGTTATTTCTAAATGTAAATTTGAATGCGTTGTTGTAATATTTGTCCTGACATATTTGTTCTGCTCTGTTTTCTAACAATTTTTTTGACAAATTATGTGAAAATATATGTAAAAAAATGATATTACACTAAACTAGATGATTATATTTTATTCTACCTTTTTTATGAATATATTTATATTTTCATTTAAAAAATATACTAGTTACACCAATTGACACAGACCGGTTACAACACATTGACATTTTTGCAATTATCCCCCAAGTATTCTTTCAAAATTAAATAAAACCAGAAATTTTAGAGTTGGTCCTCAGAAAAAAATAAAATAATATATATATATATATATATATATATATATATATATATATGCGCAAGTAATCTGCACATTTATTTTGAAATTTTTACATTTAATTTATCCATACGGACACAAAATAAATAATTAAAGTCACGTCATTGACCCAAACACATTTTTTTGTGGACATTTTAACATGGGGGTCTATGTGTCTATCAGCCTCTAGTGGCCAGTCGATGAATTGCATTTTATATCACTTTCGTGTTGGTTTGACGAGAGAGATCGGAGGGTTGCCCCTTGGGTAAAACGTAGAAAAACCCAAGCACTGGTTTAAATTAACCTAGAAAGATATTTTACCCCACAACACAGCTTTATCATAGTGTAGTAGTTGTGTATAATGTAATTTACTCTTTTTTACATTTGCTTCCTATTTCATCTTAGATCATCCCTGTTGAGAAACTAGTCAAGGGGCGATTTCAGGACAACCTGGACTTCATTCAGTGGTTCAAGAAGTTCTTTGATGCCAACTATGACGGGAAGGAATACGACCCAGTCCAGGCCAGACAGGGTCAGGATGCAATTCCTCCTCCAGATCCCGGAGAGCAGATCTTCAACCTGCCGAAAAAATCCCTCCACGCCGCCAGTTCCCCCACTGCAGGTGGGAATTTAACCATTTATAATCTTTCAGTCTACTAAATATCCATCATCATTATAGGTTTGACTGTAATACTAACCGAGACATGCATTAACTCGAAACCCATTTGTATGCAGGAGCCACTAGATCAACCACTTCAACCCCTAAATCCTCCACCTCCACCTCCACATCTCGACCCTCCTCTGCTAAAAAGTTCCCAGTGACGACATCGACCCCCGCTAAAGGAGAGAAAGAGCTGGAAGCCCAAGTAACACAACTAAACGAACAGGTACACATCTCTAACACAATTAACACTATTCTAGTCTGTTAATAGATCACATCAGCAGTTTTTTTATAAATACATAAAATGCATATATTGTAGATTTAAAGGGATAGTTAACCCAAAAATGAAAATTTGGGCAGTCTTATGCCGATTATGCTTAATAAACTAATAACATGTGGGGTCGTGTAAACACGTAAAGTGTTTTTTCTTTTATTGGGGAAAGCCCATAAATGGAGGAAGCAAGAAACCATCGGCACAAGTAGTTTTTGCTCATTAGCCCGATTTTGCAGTGCATGTAAACACCTTAACCAGCTTTCTTGCAATTTTCTTAATGTGCGCTTGTTTCTGCGCGTGAAAGATAAACGGCACACCCGGATGTAAGCACAAAATAACGCATAAAAGTCTGCACTCGACTTAAGCAGTTGGCAGAGAAATAAATGCTCATGTTACATTTACAGAGAAGAGATACAACAGTATAGCTTAAGACAGATTTCATGCCGGCTCTTTGAAGGACTATATGTACTATAGGTGGTGACGTCACTGCCTGCAAAAAACCTGACAAATCTCCAAATCCCATGTAAACACAATTTTCTGCATAGCCGGTTTATTGATTTGCATGTAAACTGGTTTCTATAATAAGCAGATTTTTGATAGTTATCCGCTTATTCTGTGCAAGTAAACACTCTCCTTTACTCATCCTGAAGATGCTACAAACCTTTATAAATTACTTTGCTCTGCTAAACACCAATGGGGATATTCTGAAGAATGTTTATAATCAAGCTCATCTGGGGCACCATTGACTTTCATAGTAGAAGAAAATAATACAATGGAAGTGAATGGTGCCCCAGATCTGTTTAGTCATTAACATTCTTCAATTGTGTTCAGAAGGTTTTTAACAACTTGAGGGTGAGCAAATGATAACCACATTTTAATTTTACGGTGAAATATTCCTTAAAGACATTTGTCTGAATGCATTGTTATGAAAATATGACATTTTTAAGCATTATAGGATTTGTACTTTTTCACCTTTATTTAACGCTTTCCCCACCATTGACGAATTATATCAATTCAATTAAGAGAAAACATTTGCATAAAAACTTGTTCCTGATGAATTTTTGTTAATCTGCAATACCAAGATCCACTAGATGGCTCACTAACTTACCCAAATTTATGAAAAAACTGAAGCCAAAACGTTATTTACTAATTTTAAACATTGTGTATGTTTTGATAATCGTTCTGAATCTGATTTCTAACAAAATCCCTTCATAAAAATGCAATTATTTTAGCTCTTTGTTAAAAACATTGTATTTTTAAAGAAAATTACCCATATTTAAGAGTTTATAAGCAGAGAAAAAATATAGATAGGATGAAAGTTTGTTTATTGTTTGTTTGAAAGCAAAGTTCTTTCATTTGATATATTTCTATGTTTATATATTTTTAGAAGAAAATTTTTTTGGAAGGCATTTTGTGAAAAAAAAGGCTGGCGGGCAACTTTTCAAAAAATGGCTGGCGGGGAATGAGTTAAAGAGGATTTTATTGCCATCTCTGTTAATATGCAATCATTTGTTATATAATTTAATATTTTATAATTACTTTTCCTAGTTTTTGTAAAAGTAAAGCCACTTTGAATCAATGTAACATTGTAAAAAAGCACCATATAAATAAATTTGCTTTGATTTAATTTAATTTTACTTAGCATTTTGGGCACATTGCGAGCCGCCATTAACATTTGTAACATTTTAATAGGCTTTCTTCCTATGCAGTGGTTTTGGACACCTATGGTGCTCTTTTTGGCAGCCTTGTTTGGCATCCTTGACTGTCAGCCTAGGCAACATTTTTAAAAGCTTATTCACCAAAGCATTACTGTGTACTGTATATCATCCATTAACAAGTTTGTCTGCGGTTATCAGTCGGTTCCTAAATGTCTCATTCTTTATCTCACCGTTGTTTACATAGCTCAACACAATAAAGCTGGCCCTGGAAGGTGTGGAGAAGGAGAGGGATTTTTACTTCGGGAAGCTGCGCGAGGTTGAGCTTTTGTGTCAGGAGCAGGGTCAGGACAACGGGCCGTTCGTGGAGAGACTCATGGAGGTGTTGTACTCTGCAGATGACCAGGTCAGTCTTTCGCATGGATACAGTGCATCCATTTTTCGTGTGAGTGCAATCCAAATAAACAACTTTATCAATAACTAACATCAATTCAATGTTTTTAGGAGGCCAGTGGGGAAGAGCACGAGGCTCCCGCGCCAGAAGAGGACGTCCCAGACGACACACAAGACGAATACTGAACAGCTGTCAATCAAACGAGATAGCCGGACACACGCACTCGGCCAGGGAACTTCTTTTGGGTTTCGCGTTTTCATCCAACTCATTACGGTTTATTTTGAATTTGCTCTCTTGATGAAGGACTGAGACGAATCGGCCAAATAATCAATTATATATTTTGTCCTCGTTACTGTTTTTATTACATATAAATTTGTTATTATATATAATGTTATTGTTGCTATTTTACATACAGTATATAGCAACTTGGTAGTAAAGAAAATGACACTAAAATTTTTCTAAAAGCTTCCTACACTGTGTTGTAACCAGACACGAGCAATTCATCTGATGCAATACCACAAAAACCATAACAATGACATCTAATCAGAACACATTTGATGTTCTGTTACGTGAATGATTTTTGACCAATGAGATCTTGCAATGGGCGGAGCTAAACAGAAACTAAGCAAAATGTTTAAAATAACATTACAAAAATGCGCATCTATTCATGCTTTGTGTCGTGTCTGGTTAGCACACGCTGCACTGGTTGAAGGAAAGCCCATCTCATGTCATGATTTTACAAGAGTAAACTGTAGCAAACGGTCTTTAGGTAGAAACCATGGTGTTAGCATGGTAAAATAGTTTTGCCTGACTTAAATTTGTGTTTTAAGCATTGGAGTTTTATGCATACTGGTGCTATGCATAGGAATATAAACTCACACGTCACTTAAATATCAATTTTAGCCTCAAGTTTTATTATAATGTATTTACTATTTTTTTTTGGCTCAATGTGTCTCGACTTCACAGGGGTGGAAACCAATGACAGTGTTTATTAGACAGCGTTTTAATTTTGTACTGTGCAATCTGTATTCTGCATTATGTCATTTATTTTGTATGTACAGTTAAGAAAAGCAGCCATCATCTGAAGAAAACAATGCATATTGAAGTTTTTTTTATGTTGTACTAAAGCACAGGTCCTAGCAGCTCAACAATATTCTCTGTGATCTCTGTCAATATTCTCCACAGGTCAATGCTTATGTCATTTATTATTGTGTACAATGAGAAAAGGAATGTAAACATATGTACTGTTAATAATTATAAATAGACAAATGTTGTTCTTTTTATTACCCTCACGGTATCTCCCCTTATGCATTCCCCAAATGTGTTGCATGTTTGCATTTTATTTGTGAATAACTTGACCTGCTTTTTACATATTTAATAAAAAAAGTAATAAAAACACTGTTAAATGTTTTTTGTATGATTAACTTGATGTTTTACATTTCTGGAGATATGAATAGACTTGCCCTAATAAACCCTTCACTTCAAATTTACTTGAATTGATTCTGATGTTTTTTGGCATGGTCAGGGAATGGGTCTACATTGATATAACAAACTTTAATGCATTTATTAACCTAGTTTAGATCCACAAGTAGTGAACTAGTACTATTTTTAGCCAATTTATAATTATTTATATAATTTATTTAATGTTGCTTATGATATACTTTTGTGGTGCAGTAGCGTGTATTGACCGGCAGGTGTCAGTGCGCGACACTACTGAGCGGGAAAGACAAACAGAAGAAGAAACTCAATGTGTTGTGCAAGTTTTATTAAACAACATTTGCACACGGTAACAATGTGAACAGTTTTATAATTCATGCTGGAAAACATTTAAGACATTCAGCATAATGTCCAAGGTGAGTGGTCTGTAAACATTTTGTGGCCGGTTTCCGGAAACTTTATATTTTGAGAGAATAACTTCAGTTCTTTACTCGACTGCAGTTCAGAGTTTATTAATTTAATGCTCAACAATACAGCATTTAAAAATATAATTTTTTTACACAGATAAAAGCAAGTAAGAGCAAAATGTTAATGTTTATATATAAATAATAAATGTTAAAGTATTAGAGGATTTGTGTACATAGTTTAATCTGTGCAGCATGTATTGTGCAATGTAAAGTATCGTGTGTCAGTCAAGTTCAACTTTAATTTGATATCACACGCAAGATGGTGTGAGACTTTTTAGTGTTGTAATCATAATGTTGACATTTTCATTGTATCTGTGTGTGTTTTCAGCGCAAGAGAAATCTGGGCATGAGATGTGTGTTATTTCCAGACGATGTGAACGAAGCCTTCAGAAAGAGCAGAAAAGAAGCTGCCAAAACCTCCACGCCAGCCGCAAAGGCCTGGAAGAGATGTGGGGACAGTTTTCTGGACACGTCTGTCATCCAGGTCTGTTATACAACACTACTAGTCTGGTCTGTTACACACAGCTCCTCTGATCATAATGTCTTTGTATTTCAGAATCTACAAACATCAGAGAAGAAGATCAGAGATATTCGTAAAGTGATTCAGACACATGTCACTGGTAACTGCACAGTTTTAACTAATGAAGTGAAAAAATATCATTTAGAAATCATTTAAATAGTTTAAATAGTTTATGACACCTGTTATATAAATATTATATTATATAGGGGGTCTGTTTGTTGATTTGTCTGCCTGCCTGCCTATCTAACCTTTCTATCTGTCTATATCTATTTCTATCAGTCTGTATCTATTTATATATGGCTGTATCTATTTATGTTTGTATGTCTGTCTATATCTATTTATATCAGTTTGTATTTATTCATGTCTGTATGTCTATCTTTATCTGTATGTCTGTCTATATCTATTTATATCAGTCTCTATTTATTCATGTCTGTATGTCTATCTATATCTGTCTGTCTGTCTATATCTATTTATATCAGTCTCTATTTATGTCTGTCTTTATCTATCTATATCTGTCTATATCTGTCTGTCTACATCTATTTGTCTGTTTGTCTGTCTATATCTCTGTCTTTGTCTATATCTATTTATATTTGTCTGTCTGTATGTCTTTATCTATATCTGTCTGTGTCTGTATTTGTCTGTCTGTATCTATTTATGTCTGTCTGTCTGTCCATATCTATTTATATCAGTCTCTATTTATGTCTGTCTTTATCTGTCTATATCTCTCTATATCCCTGTCTATATTTGTCTGTCTGTTTGTCTGTCTATATCTCTGTCTTTGTTTGTCTGTCTATATCTATTTATATTTGTCTGTCTGTATCTATTTATGTCTGTATGTCTTTATCTATCTATATCTGTCTGTGTCTGTATTTGTCTGTCTGTATCTATTTATGTCTGTCTGTCTGTCTTTATCTATCTATATCTGTATGTGTCTGTATCTGTCTGTCTGTCTATATCTATCTATTTCTGTCTGTCTGTCTGTATCTATCTATATCTGTCTGTATCTATTCATGTATATCTATCCATCTATCCATCTTTCTATCTACATCTGTCTCTGTCTGTCGGTCTATATCTATTTATATATGTCTGTATCTACTTATGTATGTCTGTCTGTCTGTCTGTCTGTCTTTATCTATCTATGTCTGTCTGTCTGTCTATATATAATTTTTTCTGACTGTATCTTTTTGTCTACATCTATCTATATCTGTCTGTCTGTCTATATCTCATTCTGTCTGTTTATATCCCTGTCTATGTCTCTCTGTTTGTCTATATCTATCTATTTCTGTTTGCCTGTCTGTCTGTTTATATCTATTTATATCAGTTTGTATCTTTTCATGTCTGTATGTATCTGTCTGTTTATATCTATCACTCTGTACTATTTATGTCTGCCTGTCTTTATCTATATATGTATGTCTTTATCTGTCTGTCAATATCTCTGTCTGTGTCTGTCTGTCTATATCTATCTCTCTTTGTCTGTATCTTTCTGTCTATATTCTGTTTATATCTATCACTCTGTACTATTTATGTCTGCCTGTCTTTATCTATATATGTATGTCTTTATCTGTCTGTCTACATCTATCTGTCTGTTTGTCTGTCTATATCTCTGTCTCTGTCTGTATGTCTGTCTGTTTATATCTATCTCTTTTTGTTTGTCTGTCTGTCTGTATCTTTCTGTCTATATCCCTGTCTGTATCTGTCTGTCTACATCCATCTATGCCTGTCTATATCTATTTATATAAGTCTGGATCTATTTATGTCTGTCCATCGTTATCTATATCTATATATGTATGTCTATATTTGTCTGTCTGTTTATGTCTGTCTATATCTATCTACTTCTGTCTGCCTGTCTGTCTTTTTGTCTGTATATATGTGTCTGTCATTCTGTCTGTCTCTCTCTCTCTCTCTCTCTCTCTCTCTCTCTCTATTACGCATTTGGTCAAAATTGAGTTAAGGGTTGAAATGGGCTTTGTGAGATCTGTTTTGTCTTGTGACAAAGTCTCCTGGTTGAATTTTGTGGTTCATTCAGTGTTTGTGTAGTAACTGCACTTAGCCTTTGTAGGGCAGTATATCTCTCTGTCTGTTTGTCTATCTAATCTGTCTGTCTGTCTTATTACCTCCCTATCTATCTGCATTTCTTGAAATTTTATTTATCAAACTGTTTGTATTATATTTGTTTGTTTATGTTAAGGTAATGAAGAGGCGGGCACAGATGAGCCAGTGCACATCGCCTGGAGCTCCAGTG
The DNA here is from genome assembly GCF_030506205.2 of Paramisgurnus dabryanus. Lineage (NCBI taxonomy): Eukaryota > Metazoa > Chordata > Actinopteri > Cypriniformes > Cobitidae > Paramisgurnus > Paramisgurnus dabryanus. The sequence continues at coordinate 28,718,566 of NC_133358.1, read as the reverse complement.
AGGAGGAAGACTCAGATGGTGATAATCTTCCTCAGTCGACTGTAACACAGACAACACAAACATCCAGAGCTCACAAACAACATCATCTTGATTATTACAGGAGCCTGCGGATGCTCAGCGCTGGTGTGGGTAAGAACAGAACCAGTTTATTATAAAGATGAAGAATATAAACGATTTAAAATATCTTTATAAAACAGATGAATGAGGGCTATGAATTTTTTGGTAGGGTTATGATTTTACAATATGCAGTTTCTGTAGTTCAGTTGAATAAAATAAAGGACTTGTGATATGTGATAAATTACTTCAAATGCGTTATACGATATGGTAATGCGAAAAATATTGCAACGTAAGTTTATCCGTATTGCTTACAGTGCCACAGGTCACAACTGTTATTTGTTTACGAGCACTGATATGTTGTCTTATCCAGATAACAAATATTAATACTCGCTGCTTTTTTCAGACACGGATGACCTGCCGTCTATTGATTCGGACAGTGAGGTTGAAGAAGAGGAGTCCACTTCAAAAGACCAAACTGACTTTGTAATCCCTGCTGCAGTAAGTACATTTAATCATTTAACTGGTTATGTAACATTGGCTTGCTTTGTAATGTCTCATGGTATCTATATTTATAAAAAGGAAAGAGTATGAATGATGTGTTATACTGCTCATGTTCACCAGTAGGGGGCGGTGTAGTTCCTCATAGATAATTTTTGGATGCTTCTCGAAGGCTCATGATGTCCTTGCTCTTTTTAAGACTGACCTTTGCCCTAAATATGTTTTTGCACTCTCTCTTGGTATAAACATATTACTATTTGACATTTTGATGAGTGCATGTGAACAGTCACCTGAACGGAAGATCATATGCGGTTCAACGAAGTGTACCTTGTTTATTATTTGGACAGCCGCATGTGACTGATACGGCCCAAAGCATCCCGTAATGGTACATCATGATACATACCGTAATAGTCTTTACATCCAGTTACACTCGTTGTAAGCACTTGTTACACAAGGATTGCACAATGATTTGGGTCCCGGGTTACATTCTTACTCTGAACTGGACGCAGGTCATTGGATCGATTTTCCATTTCAGTGTCCTGACCGAATCCTAAACCAATCTAAAATCGTGAAAGTAGGTTAAAGCAAGTCAGCAACCCGTCTCAATCGCAATCATAAATCAGTTTTAAATAGATTTAATCCTTATTAGGGATGAAGATCAAACCTGCCCTATATTCTGATAGGCCAGACAGATAAACTAAAGATAAACTGCATGTGCTGTTAACGCACAATGTCTAATAAGGTTGTAATGGTTGGTCTTTAACATGTCAAGGTCACATTTTCTTCCCATAACCAATTATATAAGTAACAAAACAAACTATATTTGGCTTTAATAAGGATCATTATGGCTTTTGGCATTGATATTATATTTTTGGATTATTTTTATTTCTTTAGATTCTCATTGTAATGCAGTATTTATAATTTAAATCAGCATCATTTAAAAAACAGATTTACTATTATATAGAAATAATTTAAATTATTATTTAAATAAGTAGTAAGATAATGAAAAATATATAATGTATTTTTTTTTATTGATCTACACATTATCAGATTTCTTAGGAAAATCTGGAATCTGAGGATGCAAAAATATTGACTATTATTAAAATATTAACAAAATAGCCTTTAAAGTTGTTCTTAGCAACACGTATTACATATGATAAATCATTTTTTTGATATAGTTATAGTAGGAAATGTACAAAATATCTTCATGAAACATGATCTTAAAGTGAAGTGAGGTGAAAGTACACAACGCATCCTCCTAATGTGACCTCTGCATTTAACCCATCCCAGTGAGTGATACACACGCACGCCCGGAGCAGTGGGCAGCTATCCCAGCTTCCCGGGGAGCAATTAGGGTAATGTGCATTGCTCAAGGGCACCACAGTCGTAGCCTGCCGGCCGTGAGTCTCGAACTAGCAACTCTCGGGTTACAAGCTTGACTCTCTCACCACTAGGCTACATCTGCCAATGTACTCTATATTACTTTATTTACCTAATATCCTAATAATTTTTGACATAAAAATAACAGGGTCATGGAATTTCTGGAATATCATGGAATTTTAAAAGGTCTTTTCCAGACAGAAAGTCAGGTAATTTTATATTTTTTTTTGTCCAAATCATATCAGGGGTTTTTGTTTGTTGCTTTACCATTGCCAGGTCCAAGGCACTGTTTATTCTTTTTATGCATTTAAGCTACATTTTTATAAACTCACGGTGTACACTACATTATCCAGGCTCACGGCATTCCGGACATAAGTCATGGAAAATCAGCTCAGTCAGCGATTTGACTTGGAGTGAGAAACGTAAATCGATAATTTTGACCCATACAATGTATTGTTAGCTATTGCTCCAAATATACCCGTGCAATTTATGACTGGTTTTGAGGTGTAGGGTCACATATGGTTAAATTTGGCGGCACATTCTTTATGCATATTATTTAAAAAAATTATTTCCATTTTGGGGTAAAATGTGACCTTGCATATTTCATAAGATGCACCCATTTGGTTTTAATTTTTAAACGAATGCCGACGTGATACCATTTAGCACAAATGCTAATATCAACATAATCTGTGACATCAGCAATGACATCATCCATTTATCTATTTCGATTATAACAGTAATCCTGCCCAAACTGAGCCGTCTTGAGTTTTTACTTCCAGCATGTGTCAAACTTGAATCCTTCACAATGATGTTATTTCCAATATCTGCTGATTGTCACCAAATGTCTTCTAAAGGGGGTTGCACACCAGCCGTGCAGCTCAGCGCCGCGTCGAGTCGCCACTAGGACAACCGGACTTATCGTACACCGGAAGTGCACATTAAATAGCGCAAGCTCAGTCAGATAGCGTCTACTTCAAAATGCAAAATAAACTTTAGCAGCCAATGTTAATCATTAATGATTTGGGACAAAAATTATGTTATTTAATGTTGAACTAGGTGAGTGGCGCTCTTTGGCGCGGTCCGGATTTGAGCAACTTCCTGTGTCGTAGCTGGGCGCTGCGGACAGGCTGCACGGTGTGCGTATACTCCTAGAAAAAAATGTATTCAGATTTTTTTTTTACGGCGCGGCGCTGAGCTGCGCGTCCGGTGTGCGACCCCCCTTAAAACTGTCATATTTATTTCCTGAATCAAGATTGGAACAATTTGTTTACAAATACACTGCTTTGAAGATAAATATTATTGTGACATTTACGAAAAGCGCAGCGTGTCTAGCCATGTGCTGATGAGACATTCAATGAGTATTGCTTAATCATTACACCTTTATTACCCACAGTTTGTTTCCTTCTGTTTACATACAAATCAAACAGGTACATTCTTCAGGTACATGACACAGTTATCCGTGGCCTGCCATCCAGCACCATAACATAACAATTCCATCTTGTTTCTGCCAGTTTGGGAACCGCCCCGTATGACGTGTCTGGGAATGAGATTTAATAGAGCAGAACGTTTGTATACTCCTCCATTCATTTTGAGCCAGTGCGGCGTGAACAAATTTTTGAGCTCATGCCAGGAACATAGTGTACTGCGGAGAGAGAGAAAGAGAGAGAGAGAGAGAGAGAGAAAAAGAGAGCGAGAGATTGTACACAGTGTTTGCTGGCGCGCTGCCTTGCAGGGTCAAGTTGAATCAAATAAATGAGTGTGTAGGCTGTTCGACGGCCTGGAATGCTGATCGTGTCTCCACATGATAAGGAGGCTCTCGATTTCTCCAGAAGAAAACCAGTTTGCAGTAATGCTGCTTATACACAAACACACTCGCACACCTACAAAAGTCTATGGGCCTCCTTTCCCCTAAAAGCCGCATCTTTTACCCGACCTGACCCGTACCTTCAGCACATCAGATTACCTGTTAAACGTATATTTCTTGTGTGTTGTCTTTATTGTTTGTTGAAGGGTGTGAGCTGGCCGTCCCTTGTTGCATCTCAAATTACCACCGTAGATTTTCCCATAATGTCTCATAGTTTGGAGGCAATTAAATTCATGGCTTGGTGTCGTGTGTGTGCAAATCTTTTAAGACAATATGCAACAGCTTCCACAGGCATCAGCTGTAGATTTATTAAAGGGATACTCCAGCCAAATATCAAAATTACCCCATCATGTATTCACCCTCAAGCAATCTGAGATACATGTGTCCATCATCTTTCAGACAAACACATTTGGAGTTATTTAGTAAATGTCCTCGCTCTTCCAAGCTTTATAATGGGGATCAGGGAACGACTTTTGACTGTAAACCCTCAAAAAGTGCATTCATCCTGCACAAAAGTAATCCACACGGCTCCAAGGGGTTAATAAAGGTCTTCTGTGGGTAATCAATGAGATTTTGTAGGAAAAATATCCATATTTCAAACTTTATAAATTGTAATAAGTAGCTTCAGGTAACCTTTTAGCGTTTCTACCATTTATAAAGCTTGAAAAAGCAAGGACATTTACTGAAATAACTCCAAATGTATGCGTCTGAAAGATGATGGACATATGTATCTCAGATTGCATGAGGGTGAGTAAATCATGGGGTAATTTTCATATTTGGCTGGAGTATCCGTTTGGGAAATGTTGTATGTGGGAGTTTGCCGTGGATTTGTGTCTGTGCAGTGATTTGAAGCCTTTTTCCAGTATGTAAAGGTTAAAGTGACTTGGAGAACAGGAGCTCAGGTTGAGTTTCTAAGGTCATTTGGGAGTCATGAGCTGGAGAACAGATTTAATGGGAGACCACAGAGTTCTTGTTATTTGCGTCTCACCTTTGGCCTTCCTTATTTTTCTCTTCAGCCTTCAAGTTGTAAATTTGATAGATGGTTGTGCAGGAGGACAGATGCAGTGGATTGCAAGACAGTGGTTTCATTTGCTATGGCAAAATTGAAAAATATACACAATTATATTTTCACCCAACTATGGGTTAAAAACCACCCAACGTTGGGTTAAATTAACCCAAAAAATTATATTTTCACCTTATAATGTGTTAAAAACAACCCAACGTTGGGTTAAAAAGGGACAAACCCAGCCATTGGGTTAAATTAACCGAGATAATTATATTTTCAGCCAACAATGGGTTAAAACAATCTAATGCTGGGTTTTAAAGGGACGAACCCAGCCGTTGGGTGAAATTAACCCAGAAAATTATATTTTCATCCTACAATGGGTTAAAAACCACCTAACAATGAGTTAAAAACAACCCTGCGCTGGGTTTAAATGGGACAAACCCAGTCGTTGGAATAAATAAACAGAGAGAATTATATTTTCAGCCAACAATGGGTTAAAACAATCCAGCGGTGGGTTAAAAAGGGACAAACCCAGCCGTTGGGTTAAATTAACCCAGAAATATATATTTTCAGCCAACAATGAGTTAAAAACCACCCAACAATGGGTTAAAAACAACCCAATGTTGGGTTTAAAAGGGACAAACCCAGCCGTTGGGTTAAATTAACCCAGAAAATTATATTTTCACCCACCCATTGGTTAAAAACGACCCAACGTTGGGATAAAAAGGGACAAACACAGCCGTTGGGTTAAATTAACCCAGAAAATTATATTTTCACCCACCCATTGGTTAAAAACGACCCAACGTTGGGATAAAAAGGGACAAACACAGCCGTTGGGTTAAATTAACCCAGAAAATTATATTTTCACACAACAATGGGTTAAAAACAACCCAACGTTGGTTTAAAAAGGGACAAACCCAGCCGTTGGGTTTAATTAACCCAGAAATATATATTTTTCATCCAACAATGGGTTAAAAACCACTCAGCGTTGGGTTAAATTAACCCAGAAAATTATATTTTCACCCAACAATGGGTTAAAAACAATCCAGCGCTAGGTTTTAAAGGATCATCAAACCCAGCCGTTGGGTTAAATTAACAGAGAAAATTATATTTTCAGCCAACAATGGGTTAAAACAATCCAGAGCTGGGTTCAAAAGGGACAAACCCAGCCGTTGGGTTAAAGTAACCCAGAAAATTATATTTTCACCCAACAATGGGTTAAAAACCACCCAGCGTTGGGTTAAATTAACCCAGAAAATTATATTGTCACCCAACAATGGGTTAAAAACAAACCAGCCCTGGGTTTAAATGGAACGAACCCAGCCGATGTGTTAAATTAACCCAGAAAATTATATTTTCACCCAACAATGGGTAAAAAACCACCCAGCGTTGGGTTAAATTAACCCAGAAAATTATATTTTCACTCAACAATGGGTATAAAACCACCCAGCGTTGGGTTAAATTAACCCACAAAATTATATTTTCACCCAACAATGGGTTAAAAACCACCCAGCATTGGGTTAAATTAACCCAGAAAATTATATTTTCACTCAACAATGGGTTAAAAACCACTCAGCATTGGGTTAAATTAACCAAGAAAATTATATTTTCACTCAACAATGGGTATAAAACCACCCAGCGTTGGGTTAAATTAACCCAGAAAATTATATTTTCACCCAACAATGGGTTAAAAACCACCCAGCATTGGGTTAAATTAACCCAGAAAATTATATTTTCACTCAACAATGGGTATAAAACCACCCAGCGTTGGGTTAAATTAACCCAGAAAATTATATTTTCACCCAACAATGGGTTAAAAACCACTCAGCATTGGGTTAAATTAACCCAGAAAATTATATTTTCACCCAACAATGGGTTTAACAAACACCAAGCGTTGGGTTAAATTAACCCAGAAAATTATGTTTTCACCCAACAATGGGTTAAAAACATCTTATCTATCTTATCTTATCTTATCTTATCTTAAAAACATACCAGCATTTTGGGTTGAAATAACCCAAAGTTGAAATAACAAGTTTGTCCCTGTTTGACCCAACAGTTGATGATGATAACCCAGTGTAGGAGGCCCCAGAAGTTCCAAACATACCAGGTTATTTTTGAAAAAGGTGAACGCATCATACAGTAACACCTGTTTAGTCTTCAGGTCCACCCCGGCGACAGGCTGTCAGGAGTCTAGAGGCGTCTTTCGACTCCCATAATTTGTGTAATTGTCTATGTAGACCATACATTTTGAGTGGATATGTAGCTAGGGGAATGAGTTCAAATGTGACATTCATTGCCCCTGGTGGATTTTAAGGATTTAATAGTACTTTGTGTTGTTTAAAAGTCTTTATGCTGAGTCATGCAATATTGACACTCTGTTTTGTTTTATTACTGTACTTGATCCTTTTTGTACTGATTTTATTGATAAAAAGAATCAAATTTCAAACATGCAGGCTATGAATTTAACATCTTTTTGAATTGAACCCTTCTATAGTGCATTGCATTTTATCAGCATGTGTGTTCCCTCTGGATCAAACCCTTGACCTGTGTGTTCCCTGGGGATCCACAGGAACGCTTTACTTCCTTGCACATTTCTGTAAAAAATATCTTCTTGTTTTCAGTCTCCAGCTGAGATCTCGGTCTACTCCTCGAACGATGATGAAGATCCAGAGGAAAACACAACAGATTATTCTCTTCTGGACCCGGCCGAGACCAGCAGACAGTCGGTCAGCGAGTGGGTCCGATCTGCTCAGGCGATACTTCAGACACCTCAGAAACAAACCACCAAAACCATTAAGACCCCAGAGGACTCCAGTAAGAAGAGCAGGAAGTTTGAAAGGTATTGATTTATAAATCTTACATTTTCATTGTCTTCCTGTAACTACAAACCAAACTCAAATTTTTTTTTAATGATGACCATTGATTCATAAGTCCGCAAACTTTAAAGCTTTTTGTAAACTTTAAACTGTTTTTGTAAGATTTTTATCATAAACTTGTTACGCTGTCTAAGCCTTAAATATCCTATCAGAGTAAACACACAAAATACAAAAGAGTTCAAGGTCCAGCTGCAGTTTCAATAAAACATCCACACCCTTACCGTAAAGCCTGATCTTTTGATTGGCTGATGGGGAGTGGCTTACTCATTTGTGACCCTTTTTTAATTTACCAGAAAATCTTTTTCGGCACACACAAGAGACAGATAACCATATACATAGGAATGTGGTCAGTCTTCATGATTTTAGTCTGGTTACTCATCGCAGTCGTTTACAAGTGACCACGTGCAACATTAATGTTGAATGGCTGCCCACAGCTTTCTTACTGTAAATGAGCAGTTTCTCAGAATTTGTGAATGGGAGTGAAATGATTGTTGTGTTTGTCCCCTCACGGGGGAGCTCTGGCTCTGTTTAGCTCTTGGTTTAAAGTCTGCAGATCTTCCCGACTGACCCTTACTGCTTCCTGTAGGTAAGCGCGGGATAGGTTGCCCCATGCAACAGATGTTAAAGAGACGGTTCATTGTTATTATTTACTCACCCACATGTCGTTCCAAACCTGTATGAAGTCGTCTGGTCACTTCTTTCTATATTATGCATTTAAATGGTGCCTGTGGATGTTGCGCTCCCACATTACAGAAAGCAGTGAAAAAAGTTTCTTAGCATTGAATTTATATTTCAAGTCATCAAATTTAAGTTCACTGAAAATATTCACTTCCTGTCCGATGCTCCTCTTTGAGTTTATAAGAGATGCAACAGTGCCCGTTTTGTGAATAATTGATTATTCGGGTAGATTTAGGGATAGTTCAACGAAAAATGTATTTACTCACTCACCTTCAAGTTGTTTCAAACTTTGTTTTAGTATAATTTGTTTTGTTCTGCTGAAAACAAATTTTGAAGAATCTTTGCACTCGTGCTGATCTGGGGCACCATTGATTTCCAAAGTGCGAAGAAATAATGCTATGGAAGTGAATGGTGCCCCAGATCTATTTTGTTATTAATAGTTGTCAAAATATCTTCATTTGTATTTGGCAGAACAAAGAAAGATATACAGGTTAAGAACATATTTGGTTTTGATTGAATCTGTATGATTGATTCTAAAAACCTGGTTCTTTGTAATTGATCACATGCGATTCATTCTGTCATACCAATTTTTGTTAAAAAAATCTTTGGGCTTGAATCTTTGATTGATTCTATGAACTTTATTCTCTGTAGTTGATTATATCTGATTGATCCTATGCTATTGATTTATTGTTATGAAATTTGTAGGTTTGAATCTAGGTGAATGATTCTATGTATACTTGATTCTTTTTAATTGGTTTCATGTGATTTATCATGTCTTTATTATAAAATCTTTTGGTTTGAATCTTTGTGATTGATTCTGTTAATCTGATTCTTTGTAATTGATCATATGCGATTCATCCTGTCATACCGATTCTTTGTTGTAGAATCTTTGGGCTTGAATCTTTGATTGTTTCTTTAAACCTGATTGTTTGTAATCTATATGATTGATCATATGTTACTGATTCATTTTTAGAAAATTTGTAGGTTTGAATCTTTGTGATTGATTACATGTGATTCTTTGTTATTGAATATGTAGGCTTGAATCTGTGTGATTGATTCTAAAACCTGGTTCTTTGTAATTGATCACATGCGATTCATTCTGTCATACCAATTGTTGTTAAAAAATCTTTGGGCTTGAATCTTTGATTGATTCTATGAACTTGATTCTCTGTAGTTGATTAGATCTGATTGATCCTATGCTATTGCTTTTTTGTTATGAAATCTGTAGGTTTGAATCTAGGTGAATGATTCTACGTATACTTGATTCTTTTTAATTGGTTTCATGTGATTTATCACGTCTTTATTATAAAATCTTTTGGTTTGAATCTTTGTGATTGATTCTGTTGATCATATGCGATTCAACTTGTCATACCAATTCTTTGTTATAGAATCTTTGGTCTTGAATCTTTGATTGATTCTTTAAACCTGATTTTTTTGTGATCGATTACATGCGAATTATGCTGTCATACCGGTTCTTTGTTTTAGAATCTTTGGGCTTGAATCTTTGATTGTTTCTTTAAACATGATTCTTTAGATTGATCATATGTTACTGATTCATTTTTAGAAAATCTGTAGGTCTGAATCTTTGTGATCGATTACATGCGATTCATCCTGTCATACCGATTCTTTGTTGTAGAATCTTTGGGATTGAATCTTTGATTGATTCTTTAAACCTGATTGTTTGTAATCTATATGATTGATCTTATGTTACTGATTCATTTTTAGAAAATCTGTAGGTTTGAATCTTTGTGATTGATTACATGTGATTCTTTGTTATTGAATCTTTTGGCTTGAATCTATGATTGATTCTATAAACCTGATTCTTTGTAATCGATATGATTTATCACATGTAACTGATTCATTTTTAGAAAATCTGTCGGTTTGAATCTTTGTGAATGACTTCATGAACCTGATTCTTTGTATCAATAACATGTGATTCATCATGTCTTACTGATTCTTTATTATAGAATCTTTGGGCTTGCAGTCTGTGATTGATCTATAAACCTGATTCTCTGTAATAGATGTGATTGATCATGTGTTACTGATTCATCATTTATCTTTTTGATTGATTTTGTAAACCTGATTATTTGTTATAGAATATGTAGGCTTGAATCTGTGTGATTGATTCTAACAACCTGATTCTTTGTAATTGATCACATGCAATTCATCCTCTCATACCAGTTCTTTGTTATAGAATCTTTGGGCTTGAATCTATGATTGATTCTATGAACTTGATTCTCTGTAATTGATTAGATGTGATTGATCCTATGCTATTGATTAATTGTTATGAAATCTGTAGGTTTGAATCTAGGTGAATGATTCTATGTGAACTTGATTCTTTGTAATCGGTTTCATGTGATAAATCGTGTGCTACTGATTCTTTATGAAATCTTTCGGTTTGAATCTTTGTGATTGATTCTGTGAACCTGATTCTTTGTTAAAGAATCTATGTGCTTGAATCTGTGTGATTGATTCTATTAACCTGATTCTTTGTAATTGATTACAATCCTGTGTTACTGTTTGTTGAATCTGTGGATTTGAATCTGTGTGACTGATTCAATGTGATGTCTCTTTATAGAGGAGGTCTTGCTGAAAAGCTGAACCGACTCCACAGCAGGCAAAGATCAGCCATAAGCTTCTGGAGACATCGGTGCAACTCAAGCACATCTGCCGGTAAGACACACCCCCTATCAAATCAAATGTTTATATGCAAACACATTTACTTGCATCTTGAGTTTTTTCCAGGACAGATCATTAAACATTAGCCCTCTGTTGTTGACCATTAATAATAATATTATTATAAATGTTTTTTCCAAAGCTGATCTTTTAATTTAAATACTGCCAAGGCTAGACTTGCCGTGTGCCAGGAAAACATTTAGACACCAGCCGGTTGTTTTCTTATTTCCATGATTGCTTGATGTAATGCGTTGAATATTCCAGCACTGAGATCTTGCCATGAGATGTACAGTTAGAAGAATACAAGTTACAGATCAGCTGTCTGTTTAGCATTACTGCACCCTACTACTACCCGTACATCACACCTACCATTGTGATACAGGTGACATTAGAAGTTTATCTTTCAGTCAAAGTGACAGGAAACCACAGGCACGCACAAAAACACCTAGCACACAAAGTCACATGCCTTACGTTTTCATTTTCCATGGTATAACGGATTTCTTTTCATACGATGCCCTGACAGGGGTCTTTGGTACTCGTGTAGGTTTTTGTGTGTGTAATGAGGGGGCTGCTTTCAGACACATTACAGTTGACAGTGGAAAGTCAAGAGTAAACTAAAAATGCATGTGTGAAAATAAAAAAGTGCATCTAGTGTTTTGCTGCAAGGTCATATTAATGCATCAGTGAGCTCTTCATTTCAAAATTATTGTGAAAGATGTTATCAAGATGTAATAATGCCATACTGGTCAATGAACATTACAACACTCAGAACAGGTCTGAATAAGTTAAGCATCTCTGTTAATGTTGTTAAAACTTTGCGTAATTGACAATACATGGGCAAAAAGTCCATAGACTTTGTTAGAAGGCCCCCTAGTCTATATATTTATACTAGGGTTTATACTAAGACTAATTGCGATTAATCGCATACAAAATAAAAGTTTTTTTGCATAATTGATGGGTGTGCACTGTTTAATCATTATATGCATATATATAAATACATACACATTAATGTTTCTGTTTAGAAACATTTATGTGTATATTTATATATATTTTGATATATTTTATGTTAAAAATCTAAAAAAAAAGATACCAACATTTTTCTTAAATTCATACATATATGTGTGCATATAATATATATATATATATATATATATATATATATATATATATATATATATATATATATATATATATATATACTTAAAGTAATATTCAACTTTCATAAAAAATTCTGATAATTTACTCACCCCCCTATTCTTTGTTTAGTCGAGAAGAATTTTTTCTTTTATTAAGGAAAACATTCATGGATTTTTCTTCATATAGTTGACTTTATCAGTTTCAATGCAGTTTAAAATTGCAGTTTCAATGCAACCGAGGCATAAGGGTCTTATCTAGCGAAGCGATCGTCATTTTTGCCAAAGAAATAAAAAAGAAGTCCTTTTTAACCACAACTTCTTGTCTTGCATGAGATTTGTGATCCGCCAAAGTGACCTTACATATTACGTAATCACGTCAAAAGGTCACGCATGACGTATGCAAAACTACTGTTTACAAGTGTGGAGAAAGAGGACGTTGATGTATGTGGAATGAAAAATATTAATTAATGTCTTCGTATCAGTTTATTGTTTAATTGATACACATATTGCGTCTTTTGCACGCTCAAGTTCATTATTTCAAATGTAGGCGCGCGGTATGTGCACTCATAACGGAACGATATGGTCGCGATGCGCACCGAATGCCGCAAGTGCACCACAGGTCATGTGACAAAAACCTAAAAATGGCCCCTAAAATGGTCCGCAAGTGTGCATTTGACACATGTAACGCGTGACCGTTATTACGTAATACATAAGGTCGCGCTGGCGCATCACATGGCTAATGCAAGACGAGAAGTTTAAAAGAAATTTTTTTGACGAAAATGGTGATCATTTTGCTAGATAAGAAACTTAAGGGCTTGTTATAGTTGTGCGTAGGTTCTACGGCGTAGGTTCCACGTCGGTTTTCATTTATACTTTTGCGTCGTCGTCCACATCAGTGTGCAAACACGCGCCGACCACTGGTAGGCAGTATCCACGCCAGTAACCCCAGTAGCAACGTGACCGTGAATGAAGAAGCAGCTTGGCAAGTTAACCCACAAATGGAGAAGAAACAGCAACTTGTTGTGTGTGATTTGAGAAGACCTGGATTGATGGAAGTAAATAAACTAAGTTAAATCAATCCTCAACTTGGCCCATCTTTGTTTTCACTGTGGCAAACAGAAATACCTATGACACAGTTTTTTTACCTGACGGGAGGGGTTCTGGGGGACAACATACTAATACTGTGTTTGACACCATTTCGCCTTCAGAACTGCCTTAATTCTACGTAGCATTGATTCAACAAAGTGAGAAATGTTGGCCCATATTGATAAGATAGCATCTTGCAGTTGATGGAGATTTGTGGGATGCACATCCAGGGTATGAAGCTCCCGTTCCACCACATCCCAAAGATGCTCTATTGGGTTGAGATCTGGTGACTGTGGGGGGCATTTTAGTACAGTGAACTCATTGTCATGTTCAAGAAACCAATCTGAAATGATTCGAGCTTTGTGACATGGTGCAATATCCTGCTGGAAGTAGCCATCAGAGGATGGGTACATGGTGGTCATAAAGAGATGGACATGGTCAAAAACAATGCTCAGGTAGGCTGTGGCATTTAAACGATGCCCAGTTGGCACTAAGGGGCCAAAAGTGTGCCAAGAAAACATCCCCCACACCATTACACCACCAGCCTGCACAGTGGTAACAAGGCATGATGGATCCATGTTCTCATTCTGTTTATGCCAAATTCTGACTCTACCATCTGAATGTCTCAACAGAAATTGAGACTCATCAGACCAGGCAGCATTTTTCCAGTCTTCAACTGTCCAATTTTGGTGGGCTTGTGCAAATTGTAGCCTCTTTTTCTTATTTGTAGTGGAGATGAGTGGTACCCGGTGGGGTCTTCTGCTGTTGTAGCCCATCCGCCTCAAGGTTGTGCGTGTTGTGGCTTCACAAATGCTTTGCTGCATACCTCGGTTGTAATGAGTGGTTATTTCAGTCAAAGGTGCTCTTCTATCAGCTTGAATCAGTCGGCCCATTCTCCTCTGACCTATAGCATCAACAAGGCATTTTCAACCACAGGACTGCCGCATACTGGCTGTTTTTCCTTTTCACACCATTCTTTGTAAACCCTAGAAATGGTTGTGCGTGAAAATTCCAGTAACTGAGCAGATTGTGAAATACTCAGACCCTCAGCCCGTCTGGCACCAACAACCAGTTCAGGAGATTGTCTTGACCAGGACCACACCCCTAAATGCATTGAAGCAACTGCCATGTGATTGGTTGATTAGATAATTGCATTAATGAGAAATTGAACAGGTGTTCCTAATAATCCTTTAGGTGAGTGTATATTATGTTTTAGCTAGGATATTATTTAATATAACTTCGATTGTGTTCGACTGAAGAATGGAAGTTATATACACCTGGGATGGCACGTGGGTGAGTAAATCAAAGATACATTTTTATATTTCAGTGGACCATTCTTTTAAAATTGAGGTGTGTTGTAATTATTTTATTTTGAATGTGGGCACGTCAACTTATTCATCACATTCCTGTGTGTACGTTTCCAGATGCCAAAGAATAATAAATCTAAATTTAGTTCTGAACATTGCTTAGCATTCGTTCACTCAGTGACTGGACTATTTTCCAATTGCTTTTCACCCTCCGTCATGCCTAGAAAATTCCCCAACTCGTTTCCCACTCACATGCTATCCGCAAGATTTACTGTTAAACATTTTTTTAATACGCAACAAACCGAATAATAGTCTGTGCGTCCAACATTTTTTTACTTTCCGTATTGCTATTTAATAAAAAAACAAAAGCTAAAAGACAACTTGTCCTTTTTGGTTCTGCTTGCACGTGGTCGGATGAGGTAAACAGTCTCTCGTTCTGTAATTTTGCACCGAATTTTCCATTACACAAGGTTTTGAAGTTCTCTGTGCTGAAGTCTTGGCCTGCGTTTTAGCTGAGTCAATTGTGTTTATGTGTCCAGTTAAAGGAGCCAACTATTCATTGAACAGTCAGCGTGGGGATATATCTGTGTATCCCGTCAGGAGAGCTGGATTTTATTGCGTTTCCTTAGAACTGGCAGAAATGAAAGAAAAGGCCTGAAACTGGGCCAGCTTTTAGCGCATAACCCAAAATATCCCTCTGCTGTTTTTCATTTACTGGGCCTGTGTTATATCTTCAGTGTTTTGCGAAATTTAATGACTTTGTGAATGAAACCATTTTTCAGAGCTGATAGCTTTTGTTAGAAAAGTTTACTTTTAAGGCTAGATTAGCATTATAAATCTAGAAGTATGAAATAATATAGCTGTCATAGTTTTTGGTTTGCTTTTTTCAACACCTCTAAATTTCTAAAAGAACCCAAAGATAGTTTTGTTTATATTTAATCGAATTATATAATGCATAACCACATTGTATGGAATGTGGCTTCACATTTCATTTGATTGACATGACTGTTTCCTGTTTATCAATTCATACCTGCATTTCTCATCTCTCAGCTGATAGGCCTGGGGTACTGACGCTGAGGATTCTGGGTGTTCGGGAAGAATGTGGCATGCAGGCCGCTGTGTGTGACAGACTGCCGGAGAATGAGAAGTATGTAGCGATGTTCAGCAAGGACACGGCCGCTCAACTGCAGCCTACACCTGGAGACATCGTCCACATCTATCCACCCTGGTGAGAGTCTCTGCTTATAGAGATGCCCGAGATCATTGTGTTCGTGTATTACCTTTGGTAACTTTTTCAAAACATAATATCATCTGATAAAGATCAAAGTATTAGTAATACTATTACACATTCTTAAGGTTAGGGATTTAAACAAACCCAAAACAACCCAGCATCTTGGCAATGATTTTGCTTTATTCACTCTCATTTCCTCCATGCAATGGAAATATGGTCTTTATCTTTAAAATGATTCTTATCCACCCTACTTCTTTATGTATGCACACCCACATGTTCAAACAGACTGTAATCAGATATTGAACAAATATTGACGTTACACTTGATTTCAAGTTCGCCAAATCTTTTTTGGGGTGTTCCTAAACTTAACCTCATAATTTTTCTATTTGTTTTGCCTTCTGGTTATGCTTATGCTTTATTTCATCTTAACTTCTCTGGGTAGTTTACACAACATTGTTTATAATCGAAACAGGAACGTTTTATGCATTTTTATGCCGTTTTGCAGGCGGGTCAATGACGTGACGTTAATTATTTTTTGTCCGTATGGTTCAATTAAATGTAAAAGGGTTAAAAAAAATTGCAGATTACTTGCATACATTCTATTTTTTTGAGGACCAAGTCTACATTTTCTGGTTTTATTTCATTTTGAAAGAATATTTGGGGGATAATTCAGGGCTCAACGCAAATAATTTTTTATATTGGCCCGGTTGGGACAGTGGTTCAGGTTTTCACTTGCCTTGCCAAAAGTTTCACTGGCTCCAATAAAAAAGTCAGTGTCACATATTTAAAAATAATACATCAAAAGTCAAATATAATTGTATACATAATATTGTATACAACAAAGATTAAAAAAGGCTCCCAACTTTTCTGCTTTACTCGTAAAATGACAGCAAATTGTTTAAAATATTGGATCGTTTCTTTTGTCATGTTTTACCCAAGTAAATATCTGCTTCCAAGATGTTAAATAATATACATTGATGAAAATATATTTTAGTGACTGAGGGTGAAGCACTTGGGCAAGTCACAATACTTATTACTGGCACGAACGTCTCTCACGCTTGCCTTGGGCCACCGGGCGGTCCTTTATGTTGAGCCCTGTAATTGCAAAAATGTCAATGTGGTGTAACCAATCTGTGTCAATTGGTGTAACCAGTATTTTTTTTAATGAAAATATAAATATATTCATAAAAAATGTGGAATAAAATATAATCATCTAGTTTAATATAATATGATTTTTTTTACATACATGTTAACATCATTTTTCAAAGATAATTTAGAAAACAGAGCTGTTTTCAGCATATGTCCTGACAAATATTTACAAAAACGCATTAAAATTTACATTTAGAAATAACTAATAAAATAAATACAATTTTTGTGTGTATTTTAAAATATATATATAATTTTTTTATGATTACGCTTATATGCCATCAAGGTGGATAAAATGTTTAATATTTCTCTTTCTTGGGCACAATTGGCGGTTACATTCAGTCTTAACTTTCATAAAAATGGCCCAAATGTCATTTTTTTATTGCATAAAATTAACATAAAACACTGTGCGTTGAAATAAACCTGATGGATGCTTTTTAAATAAGTTTTTTTTAAATATTTTTGAATTTCTCATCTTTATCTCTGACCCAGTCCTGAAAATGCAAACTTTTGAAAATTGCCCTAAAAATGCGCATTGTTGTCTCTGTGTAAACTTAACTATGAAAACGCAAGTTTGTGATAATGGTGATGTTGGGTGGCCATTCGTGCCAGTTCCGCCGGACACGTCCCGAACATGTTTTCGGGTGGGTTCTCCGGAAGTCGCCTTGCTCGACCGCATACGTCATCCAGGTTCTCACATTTTAGTTAAAATACATTAGAAAATTAAGATTTATTTCATAGAATCATTGTAGTTTCATTCTTACCTTGAAATGTAACGGTTGGTTTTCTGAAATTGAACTTGAAATATTAAACCTTGATGATGTATGAGGTCGACCAACGCGACTTCCGGAGAACGCACCCGAAAACATGTTTTCGGGACGTGTCTGGCGGAACTGGCACGAATGGCCACCCTATGGTGATGTCAAGCGGGTGACAGAAGATACTGAATTAGATGAAGTACCTACTCATCGACCAGTAAAACAGTAGGTACTATGTAGTATGAATATGGATATTTTTAATTAATTCGGACGTACTACATCCGTCATGTTGATACATTATATGACATGCGTCGTGACTAACAAGTTAGTCGTTAACTGGAATGACATTAAACTAACGCAATTTAACCACAAGGGACAGCTGTGTAATGCACGTATTTACATTTGCATAAAGCCGCGTTACCGCATTACAACACATCTTCTTTTTCGTTGGATAATTCCTCTCCATGGGGCTCACGGGATGGTAAAGTGTCCATCGAAGGAACATTACGGGAAGTAGTAGGTCATCCGGGTATTTTTCGCTGGCTGTTTTTCTAATACTATGAATTCCGATGTACTACTTGCCTCGCGTACTGCTTTTCACCAACTTTATATTATGGAAGTAGGCGGTTTCAGACACCGTGATGCTCAAGATACTGAGTTTATTATCGCTTTAAACTAGTGCTGGGCGATTTGGCCTAAAAATAAAATCTACGATTTTATTTTCTTAATTCGACTTACGATTTTTTCCGATTTCCCCCCCCACTTATTAAGAAAAGCAATAAGTACAAACGGCAGACAACTTAAAGCAAATTATGCTTTTATTTAATCAAAAGCAAGACAAAAGATTTTATTCCTTTCTTTGGAACAAACTTCCCACTCTCGCCGGTAGCCATGTTGTCGCTTGCTGTTGCCGTTTCGTGTGTTTGTGCTATGATGATGATGTTGTCGCTTGCTGATGCTGTTTCACGTGTGCTATGATGTTGTTGATGTTGCTATAATAACGCTACGGAAGCCCCGGGCAGCCAAAAATGCGCCATTACAAAAAAATCGAATTACTTATTTTTTAAATCGCCCACAACAAAAAATTCGAATTAATTAATTAAATCGATTTTTCGCCCAGGCCTACTTTAAACAAAGTTTACAAAATTTTGCTGCTTTATAGTAAAGGGTCGCTTAATAATAAATGTATTTCATTGTCCGTCTAAACAAAACTTCTCAATGCTTTTGCCATCTTGATTGTTTGTATTTATCTCTCTGTAGAAGAAAGCATATAGCGGTTGTTTACAAAGTAACCTCGCCATCTGCTGGCCTGGCACGCATAATACAACGTTTTTAGTCATTTGCGCATATCCACATAAACCTGGATCTTTTTGATAATACTTTACATTTTTCATTAAAACTAATTTTTTTGTGTTTCTGGGTGTCTTTCATTAAACAGCCTGTTAGTGATTGATAATAAATATCAGTAAAGAAATAAGCTGCAGAGCTGATAAGAACATTGTCTCTCTCTTGTAAGGCTTACAGGGCTGGAGCTGAGAGGTACAGAAGTGCCTGGCTCCAGCTGTTTAGGAGCACCGATCTGAGAGACACAAATCCCTCCAAACCGGAAACAAGAGCCCCTCCTCTCCCTCTCCCCCGTATCGGCCCCATGTAGTGTAGCTCTGACGTCATTCCCTCAGCTCCAGGGAATGGCCTGCATACCTCTTCCTGGCAGCTCTGAGCTCATTTCCAGCAAGCTGGGAAAAAACATCGCTGGATCCATTTTCTTCCCTTCTCCCATTTTTTCCCTTTTTTGAGGAACCTTAGGCAGCGGATCACAATAGCTGTGACACAGGCCAGAGAGGGGAATAAAAAACACATGCAGCACAGTGTGTTACTGGCATGCTTTCTCCTCTCCTCTTTCTCTTTCTCTCCCCCTGCGGAGTGTTTGCTTTTAGGGCAGGCGTAGTTGACCCTGGAAAGTCCAAGAGTTCATTTTACCCTGGAAAGTCCATTGGATTGACTCCAAAACTGCCCCTCTAAGTGTGAAGCGGGGAACATGGACGGCATATGCTAACACTTTCCTTATAGTGTTCTGTTTACATAATAAAGTGCCTAGATATGAGCATGGAAATTTTCTTTGCAACATTAATATTTGAGTTTTAAGATTTATCAGTGCACCAAAAGTCAAAGTGTGGACACACGTGCTTATTTATGTTGGAGTCATTTACAGTAATGTGATTAAAAGTTTTGTAAACACTATTGAGTGCCTGTAGCTCAGCTGGTGTAGTATTGCATCAGCATTGCAAAGGTTATGGGTTCAGTTCTCGGAGAACACACATACACACGGTTTTCTTCATCACCTTAATTTATTAAACGTTTATTTAAGCCTTTTATCTTGTGTCTTGTATAATCGCATTTATTCATTTGGCAAATGCTTTCATCCAAAACGACTTTAAGTGCATTACAAGCTATACATTTTATCAACATGTGTTCCCTGGGTTCAAACCAGGACCTTTTGTGCAAAGCTCTACCATTGAGCTTTACAATCATACAGTATCATAATCCCATTTATACAGTACCGAAATAGCAATATTATAATATTCACATATTATATTTTGGTATGGATTGGTATGTATATTATAATAGCAGGGTTCCCTTTCGAATCCATGATCTTTTGCACTGTTTATGCAATGCTCTACCACTCCGCTATACAATCATACAGTTTCTTAATCCCATTCATTCAGTACTGAAATACCAATGTCATAATATTCCTATATTATGGTATGCATTGGTATGTACAGTATATAATATATGCATAAACATAGCCGCGACGTTAAGACTGCGTCTTAAAAATTATTCTGACTAACTAGCAATTAGTTAGGGCTAATCAGTCTTATTATTTGGATTTAAATTAGACTAATCTACCTTTCTATGTAACATACTTAAAACAGTTATGATCAGTCTTCAAGAAAAAAATTCATGACTAACTTTTAAGACTAGTCTTAAAGTTTTATGCAACCGGCCACTGGGGTTTGATGAAAAAAAATATATTACAATTAAAGGAAACCACCACTGTTTTTCAATATTTTACTATGTTCTTACCTCAACTTAGATGAATTAATACATACCTATCTATTTAATGCGTGCACTTTTAATCTTTGTACAACGCTTCTTGAATGTGTTAGCATTTAGCCTAGCCCCATTCATTCCTATGGCTCCAAACAAAAGTTTTATTTTGTGCCACCATACTTATCTTTGTAACTACCCATGTAACAGTCTTTAAATAGGGAAAACATGGAAGTGTTTGGTGGCTTCTAAATGCATCACTGTTTGGATCCTAAGGTATGAATGGGGCTAGGCTAAATGCTAACACATTCACGATGCCCTGTACAAAGAATAAAAGTGCACGCATTTAAAAAGATAGGTATGTATAAATTCATCTAAGTTGAGGTAAGAACATAGTAAAATATTGAAAAACAGTGGTGTTGTCCTTTAAATCATAAAATGTAAACCTATTATTTTATAGTCTAAATAAAACACTAACTAACAAAATATGTATTTTATTTGTTTAATTTGCATGTCATGTGACCATAACATGACACATCATGCAAAATGGACGGATACGTTTTATGTACCAATAAGTAAGAATTACCAGATACTACTGATAAAAAACTTAACTAAATAAATGTTTTAGAAGTTTAACATGCCAATGCACTATTAAATAATGGAAATATTTACTATATATCTTCAAATAAGTAATTTAGGTCAAGAGTGTTCGGCTGACATAAAACTGACAGAAAACCCCTGTATAATATTATGTTAAGGTATTTTTGTATTGTGTATTTCCGGTGGCCTGTTCACTTACACAAACTCATCTGTGTGTCTCACACATCCCAGCGTTAAAGGAAATGCCAGTCATTGCACACCTGTACCGCGCCCTTACCTGTGTGTGTCAGCTCTGACGTCAGCACACATCAATCATGTTTGTTCTCAGACATCCTGCTCCATTCGACCAAAAGAAACATTCATATGAATATTATCATTACGCTTTGACCCGGTGTCCTCTGTGCGTAAAAAATCTACGTTAATTTCCCGTAGTACTGACACTTACAAATGTGCTTTGTGTTGTTTGTATAATTATTTCCTTGGATGAATATAATTTATTTCATTAGATCTCTTATTTGCTTCCAAGAAGTTATATTATATCTTAATATAAGATGAATTCAGCTACATTTATAAAACTTTTTGACACTCATTTCAGTTTAAAGGTTTTTTTTATTAATTTACCTGAATTCAGTAGTATTACACTATTAAATACAGGTAACACTTTACAATAAGGTTGTATTTGTTAACATTAGTTGCATTCGCTTACATGAACTAACAATGAACAATACACTTACAGCATTAATTAATACATTTTTAAAATAAAAAAATTATGCACAATGAACATGACCAACTGTATTGGCATTAACAAATGCTGTTAAACTATCTTGTTCTTTGTTAGCTAATTAATTTACCAATGCAACCTTATTGTAAAGTGTTACATATTTGTATTCATATGCAAATTTCTTTGTATTACACATGCAATATTTAAGCATTACACAAATGATTATAATGACATGCATAGTAAACACGTTTTCAGTTTATTTAATTATTCCCAACAAAGTACGGAAAACCAGATTTTTCCATGCTGTCACTCCAGGGTTGTCAAAGATCGGATTTTCCCCCCCTTTGTTCCTTAGGTTGACAAAAAGTAGAAAAAAAGCTGTTGTTTGCACAAGGGAGGAGAAAACCTCCACCTCTCCTGTGTAAACTTGCCTGCTCTGGCTGCCCTGGAGCCGCTGTGTGCCGTCTGAAGTTCGTGAAGTTCACTCCCATTACTCCTATTTGCTGGCACCTGCTCAAATCTCTCCGGGCAGGACGATTTGAATATTGACGTGAGCGTTACGTCTCATGACATGAGGTTGCAGGCCTCGGCTTGTAGCAGTGCAAAGGCTGTTTTGCAGATTAGTTTGTTTGGTACAGATGTGTTTATTCAACCTCCAATGCTGAGATTGATTTTTGGTACGTACGCCTGACGCTAAAATGACCAGATCTAGATGCATGTTTGCGTATTGGTCAGATGTGTTCAGTTAGTTGAATGCATCTTTAAAGATGACCCTGCCTGTTTTCTACATAAAATCATTTTGTATAATGTAAACAACATTTGGTGAAAATATATCCTTCATATATTGAATATTTATTGAGTCATGTCAAAGGTTGAAATCAATGTGAGATCGAACTTTGATGCTCCTCACCTCATCAATATATTTGTGACGGGGTCACAAATTATACAAAAGATTCAGTTACAGTACATGCATGAAGCAATAGACGTGTTTTATATTTGCAGGAATTAGTTTTCTTTCTGCAGATTCATTGTGGGTTTGTGAGTATCACCCCAGGCTATAACCTATATACACACTACACAACCGATAGACGTATTTCATTCACAAGCTCGTCTTGTCATTGTATATGCACTAACTCCAGTATTTAAAGTAAACCTCATGATAAATCCCCTATGTCGGGTACGTCGAAACTAGTCTTGTGTAGTCTGATTTTTCCCCCTTAATATAACTCCTAGTCCAGTTTAACATCATTCTCAAGCAAACTAACAAAATGGCATTTTAGTTTTGGTGAATGACAGATTCTTTTGTTTGTTTTTGTACCAATACTTAGGCAGACCTTTATTCTACGACCACAGGTAACCTATTGCCAAGTTAAAACACCATCGACTTCAACAAGTCTTTTGATGAAGTTTTTTTTTGAGAATGCATGTGCAATGAAAGCAAGTCACTTTTTGTCACCACCGATTGTTTTCCATCTCAAGAGGGATGGCCTACAGCTTAATATGTGTGAGAACTGTGGAGGTGGTCATTTGTTTTTTTGTCAATCCATCAACGTTAAAAGAAATCAATAGGTTCATTGTTATTAAAGGGCACCAATTGTCCGATTCACGATTTTACATTTCCTTTGGTGTGTAAGTGTGTATTAGTACATGTTAACGATATGCAAGGGGTGCAAACCCCAAAGTAAACGATGATGCGAGTTATCATCTCCAACGTAAATCTCTTTTCTTGGACTACAACAAACACACGGATTGTATGCAACAGTTAACTTCCTGGGATTGGTGATGTAGACAAGACCGACATTATCATAATTCATCTCGCTTTTGACTCACACCCTGTAAATTAACTCCTGTTAGTATTGCATTGTGACCGAATCTTTCAAACATGGTAAGGAGCGTCACATTTCCTGCTGACTTCAGAGGTATTCAGTCCAATCACAACGTACAGATTAGCTGGCCAATCGGAGACACAGAGCTTTTCAATCCGTGCGTTTTAGGAAGAGAATGAAATCTGGAGCTACAAAAAGTAAGATCATGTCAAAGATAGAAATCAATGTGAAATCAAACTTTGATGCTCCTAATCTAATTATTAGATTGAGACACATTTAATTATTATTTTTGTAATATGACATTTTATAACCCTCCTATTTCTCTGTCTTTATAGGCAAAATCTTGTTGTGGAGGGACAGCTCTATCCAATAATACTCAACACACATTTCAGTCAGAAGGTTTGCGTGGAAACAGATAATTCTGACCCTCCAAAATCCGTGGCTTCTGTGGAGAAATGCAGACCACCAGAGTTAACCAGGTGTCTATGGAGGTCAGAGAGGAGTCGAGTGTCAAACAAGCAACCATTCAATTCTGAACAGGTTGGTCAACTCTGCTCTCCTATAGGAATCCAGCTAAAGCCATTTTTTGTGTGCGCGCAATTTAACGATTTGCTCGAGTAGCTTAAATACAAAGTCAATGCAAAGACACGAAAAGACGCAAACTTGCGCGGGAGTCGGGACTATGCAAATGACATGAATTGGGAGGCACGATTGCCGCAAAAAATTCACTATTTGCCTCAAACACGTCTTTGCGCATGTTGATAATATTAAATTCAATAGAAAAATTAGCATGACGCAAAGTTAACTACCGCAAGTACGCGATGCTTCTTGTTTGGTGTGTGCGCAGCATAATGGGGCAGACACACCAAACGCGAATGCAATGATTTGCGCGAGTAGATTACATACAAAGTCAACGCAAAGATGCTAATAGATACGAACTCCCGCGGGGCAATGTGAATTAGGGGTTAAACGACTTCAAATTATTTAAAGTCGACTGTTATGACATCAAAGTCGAGTTGACGTCGACTATTCGTTGATGTCAATCATACAAAACACAAGAGATGAGACTGCTTTGCAACATGCCACAATTTATTAGCAGAACATTAATGCAGATGCTGATTATACAGTTTATGTTGCAACTTAAATGAAAAAAATTATATAGCTCATATATTGCAACTTAACGTAACAATGCAACAATAACTCCCGTTTTAGAGCATTTTTTTTATCGTGCGAGTAATCTAGAGTAAGGAATGTGATGCTTCAGGCTTGATGTGTATGCAGCTTTATGCAAATTTTCACTTGAGTTTAATATTTTCAACTTTAATGCGAATAGCGTGTTTTTGCGGCAATTGTGCCCAAATTGCGTCATTCGAATCGGCCTGCGCTAGTTTGCGTCTATTTGCGTCTTTGCCTTGTCGTTGTATGTAATCTACTCGCACAAATCGTTGAATTCGCGTTTGGTGTGTACGTCCCTTTACTAGTTGTAATTTTAGTATGAATGAAAACTACTGACCAAATGCGACTTAGAAAATCTTGATAAGTTTGTAATAGTGACAAACACATTTACCTTCATGCATTTTGCAGACAGTTTTATCCAAAGTGACCTACAGTGCATTCGAGGTGCATTTCCACTGGTGTGTGTTGATGCATGAAGATGAACATGGTAGAAATAAATTTTTATGCTTTTCCAGCCTCAGGTCTCAGAGTTATCCTGCTCGGGCCGTAGGGGAGTTAGGGACTCTCTGCTGGACGCGGTGGAGGATTGTGGGTCCCCGGGGTCTCAAAGTGGACCCGTTGAAGTGGTGGTTCAAAGGGTCTACTGTATACCCATCAACCGCTCTGACAGAGCTTCTTTACATCTCAGAACGTCGGATAAATCTCCATCACGACCAGAATTATCATCGCGCATCGGCAGGTACTTGATCTTTAAGTTTTGTTTTTTAGTTGACTTAGGGGATATTGTGTACAACGGGCAGCTCAGTAGGAAGCACTGTTGCCTCACAGCAAGAAGATCTCTGAAAACAAACAAATTTTAATGTGTTACTAGCACAGAGGTGTAAGACTTGTTTACCTCCAGATCTGCAGCACCCTCAACCAGCCAAACCAGTTTAACAGACCAGTAACCAGTTAACTTCCTAAAACAATTGTAGAATAACAAAATTTGAATTGGGAACACGCTTGAGAACATGCATGAGTCACGTAGTGACCTAATTTATTTGTGATGAATATGAATGTTGATTGTACTTTGTCAATACAATATACAAAACTGCTGGTGGCCGTGTACTGCAATTTTACGTGATATCTTGAGAACATGTTGACCGTATAATAAAGCTGTTGTCTGTTCCAAACTCCACGATTGAAGTTTCAAGAGGTCAGTCTGCTCACGAAAGTGATAAATGACTAAAGAGCGACTTTTGCTGCTTATTCTGTCAATGACTAACTAAACAACCCCTCCCAGTACACAAAGTACTCTCTCTCTCTCTCTCTTGTTCGCAGTTCTCTGGGCCATATGGTAAAACTCTACACACATCTCTAATTAAGCCCAGCGATGTCAGTGATCCATAGCCACACGCTTCCAGAGAAGCAGAAAAAAAAGAGAAAGAGCTGGAGAGATGTGACGTGCAAAACAAACAAAAGCAAAGTTATAAACAAGGCCATAAACCAACAGCGTGAGCAAACTGAAGTAAATGGGATTTATGCTATACTTGCAGCCACAATGCTATAGGGGTTGTGGGTGGGTATCATGGTGTGGCTAAGGTGATGCTTAGTGGTTGCTAGGTCGTTCTTTGGAACAGTCCGGTTGCAGACATTACTCACAGTTTTCCAGAATACCAAAACATTGCGCAGCACCTAGTTAAAAACTTTTCAATAACGTGTCCCATTAAAAATGCCTGTCTGAAATCGATTCTGAATCGCAAGGTTGCAATTCTGTGTTCATGCACAGCTTGTGCGTGTACTACGGCATTTGGTCAGTAGGAAGTCCTTATCAATCTAAAATCATTATGAGTCAGAGTCGTTTATAATGTGCATTTAAAAAAGCAACACTCGTTAAACAAAATCATTTAAAATATTCTTTATTTTCATGAAAATACCTGAAACAATTCAAAGAACAGCACATAAATATTCCTGTAGACATTTCCTGGAATAGCGTTTGTAATGCTACTTCTTCTGTGGCACAAAGCGCGTTTCCGCATTAGAGCGCCCCCTGGCGTTTGGATGTGCCGGGATTTCACCGTAATTTATTTAAATTCATTCATTGAGAAAACGCCCATTTGCACAGTTTATCGTTACACCCATTTATTTTATTGCAAAGTTTTTTTTTTAAACTATAGTAATTTTCAATGTAGTGTTACCTAACATTTGTTCGTCTTGGTGTGTTGTGTTCTGCAATTATAATATTTTGAGCGCGTAACATTTGGTAATCGTACATGTGTTTTGGTAATCATATGCGCAGCTACCTCTCGAATATACATGGACCAGCTTAAGGCCAAAGTATGGTAAAGTTTTACGTTTACGGGAGGGTCCGCGTGCAGTACGCGTGATGCGAAGTGTCAGATTTTTGAAACCCTGCATACATTATTCGTGTAGGTCACGCATGCGCCTACAGGAGAGTTTAGTATGCAGCCCACGAGATGGGTTGAAATTTGTCGCAATGCACATGCGTCGAACATCTGCGTACACGTACGACTCAAATAAACATTCGACCGTGCACGTACGTTTGCGTACACGTAAAAAACTATACTATACTCCGTGCTTTAGCTAGCAGGTTTGCCAGAAAAAAACTCATCCAAAACCTAGCCCAATGACCATATCCCAAATATCAAAACTTTCATGAATGAAAGAATCATACTTTTTGATAAAAAAATTGCACATTTAACCTGCGAAAAAAATCATAGTTTTATGGGGCGTACACACCAAACATGAATTCAACGTTTTGCACGAGTAGATTACATGCAAAGTCAATGTAAAGAGGCGGAAAGACGGAATGACGCAAATTGGGCGATGCAATTGTTGCAAAAAATTGGCTATTCGTCTCAAACGCGTCTTGGCGAAAGTTGAAAATATTAAACTCAAGCGAAAAATTAGCACGACACGAAATTCCTGTGAGAGTAATCTAGAGCGAGGAATGCGTTGCTACGCGTTTGTTGTGTACGCAGCATTAAAATGATTAAATTCTGCAGGAACAGCGGAGACTTGGTTCACATACTGCCTTGGTCCGTTCCAATGTGGTGGACGACTTGTGTATAGTGGCCCAAAGAAGCAGCCGCTAATGAGGCATCTATACTGTAACTATTTCTATAACATTCTGATATGAAATGGATTATTTTACTCTATTGTAAAACACAAAAGTATTTTTCCCAACTTTCAGCAAAACTTAGATGGTAAAAAGAGATAAACTCAGTCAGCTGACCCGATCAAACTGGCGGTGGGTCGGCAAAACATCGCGCTCTCCAGAGGTCCACTGTTTATTGTCAGTGCTATAAACACAAACACACCGAGTTTATATTCCTCTACACAATCTGAGAACTTTTGCCAAGACAAGCAGCAAATCAAGAGTGAGAAATTATGAGATGGAACCGATATTTCTGGACAGAAAGTGCCATGCAGGCAGATGTGTGTATATTTAGATAACTTTTGATATTGCAAAGCTACATTTCAGGCCCTTATGAGGAGGCTTATAATCGTATTTAATTGCATTGAATAGGCATTTAATATTCACTCTCAAGTATTTATAGTGTTGGCTGGCTGTGTTTGTACCCTGACCCACATCAGGTTAAGTCCAGCGAGGTTGGTCACAACATTATCTTCCTGTCAACACACATACTGAACCGTCTGACCGGGATCCAGTTACTTTTTCCATCTCGCTTCATCAACATATCCACGTGCGTTTTGGACAACCAAACAACGTGTCTCTGAACGACTAAGAGTTGGGAGCGGGTGTGATGGCCTAACCTGCAGACATGGATTACTCGATGTCCTCTCCGATGATTTATACACAGTCTGTCTATAAATAAAACTGCATCCGATGCTTATAGAGCCTTTTACAGTTTGTAAACATTATGATGTTTTTTTGTGGGCGGAGTTTAGATGGAGGCTGACTAATGCTAGCTAGATATGTTTTGGTAACACTTTACAATAAGGTTGCATTTGTTAACTTTAGTAAATGCATTAGCTAACAATAAGCAATATAATTTTTCATCATTTATTAATCTTTGTTAATGCCAATACAATTATAGTTCATGGTCCATTAACTAATTTTAACAGATACAACTTTTGATTTTAAAAATGTATTCATAAATGAACATGAACTAAGATTAATAAATGCTGTTGAAGTATTGTTCATTGTTAGTTTATGTTAACTAATACATTAAAGGATTATTACACTTTTATAAAAAAAAAGGTAAATTGCTTACCCCCATATAATCCAAGATGTTGATGTCTTTCTTTGTTCAGTCGAGAAGAAATATATATTTTTTGAGGAAAACATTCCAGGATTTTTTTCCATATAGTGGACTTTAGTGAACCTCAAAAGTTTGCAGTTTCAATGCAGCTTCAAAGGACTCTAAATGATCCCAACTGAAGCATAAGGATCTTATCTAGCAAAACAATTGTCATTTTCACACAAAAAAAGTACTTTTCATGTGATGTGCCAGCGTGACCTTAAGTATTACGTAATCATGTCGAAAGGTCATGCATTACGTACGTAAACTACCGCTGTAGTGTTTACAAGTGTGAAGAAAGAGGACCGTTCAGACATTGTATGTGAAATGATACTACTTAATGTCTTTGTGTCCGTTTATTGTTTAAAATGGTTCGCAAGTGTTCGTTTACATCAAGTGTGCCGCACAAGCCCTGAAAGTGAAGCCAAAACGTCTCGATCGCCCCCCAGTGACTGGTCCCAGTATAGGTCATAAAGCCCGCCTTCCAATGTTATCCAATGGGACTTGAAACCAACTAAAAAATTTAATTACACTTCAATTATCGTTTTTCCGAAGCTGGTTTCAGCGATTTACTGTAGTTTTTATCACGCTGATGTAAATTCTAATGTTTGTTTTTAAAATAAGTTTGTTTTAAGTTAGTTATTTAATGATATAAAAATGGTGGTGTGATGTCATGATTGACAGCTGTGATATCGTGTGACATGCGCAGGGCGGGGTCTTGATGTCGCGGCTTTACTTCCTGCTCACAACTGCGCAGGACTGGTCCCGAAATTGCTACTGCGCAGACTCAAGACCCAAGATGTCAGCGCCATATCGGGACACTGGCGGCTTCATTTTTCACCAATGGAAGAGAGCGAACAGGCGTCGTCCATCTTTTTTACAGTCTATGGTTTACATATGTAACGCGTGACCTTTCGACGTGATTGCGCAATACGTAAGGTCGCTTTGGCATGTCACATGGGCTACTGCAAGACAAGAAGTTGTCGTTTAAAAGTACTTTTTTTGTGAAAATGACGATCGTTTTAAAAGTTAAGACACTTATGCCTTGGTTGGGATCTTAAGAGCCCTTTGAAGCTGCATTAAAACTGTAAACTGTTGAGGTCCACTCTGGTGTGCCTCATAAGTCTTGAAAAGTGAAGCCGCTGGCTCTTCGATCGCCCCCTGGTGGCTGGCTGCAGTACATGTCATAAACCCCGCCCCCTCCATTCAAACGGATGGGACTCTGCTCTAAATAAAAAAAATTATTTACACTTCCAATAAAAGTTTCCGAAAGATGGTTTTGGTCCTTTCAAGTAGTTGTTATCACGTTTATATATGTTCAAGTGTTCATTTTTGTGATACGTTTTATTTTAGCTAGTAATTTGATGCTATAGAAACGATGCGTGTCGTTATGATTAGCATGGTTGATTGGTCGCGCGAGCGTGTGGGCGGAAGTTTGATACCGCGGCTCCGCCTCTGGCTCCATGGACGATTCCTTCAGCGCATGCTTTGGCTCCAAACTGACGTTTTTACGTAACATGGCGGCTACCATGGTCGGACATTTTTGGCTTCAATTCATTACAATGGAGGGAGGCGACGTCGGGTCGAGTCTTTTATTACAGTCTTTGGGTCCGCTATGTGAAGAAAAATCCTGGAATGTTTTCCAGTAAAAAAAAATAATTTTCCACTGAAGAGAATGTTATGTTAGGAAATTATCAGGAAAGTGGAGTAATCCTTTAAATAATTTTAACAAACAGAACCCTATTTTAAAGTGTTACCGTAAACAATTACTGAACAAAATCCAATTTAATTTAACTTTATCATTGTGTGTGTTCCCTGTGTAGCTCAGTAGTAAAGCATTGCGATAAAAGTGCAAAAGATCATGGGTTCGAACCCAGGTAGCAAACATACTGATAAAAAATGTATGCCTTGTGTTGCACTATAAGTCACTTCAGATAAAAGCGTCTGCTATTTGCATAAATGTAAATGATAATTGAACCCCTGACCTTACTAACATGATGCTTTACCGATAAAAGAAAGGTGACTTCTTTGAAGAAACTCATAAGGTAACCCTTAATAGTACATTTTATAATATAGGACAATATCTAAGTGATATTGAGCGGTATAGAATATACATTAAACTCTTATTTATGTTACCTTTTTTTTATAAAATAAATATTGTTTTAGTTTGTATATGTTTTATTTATTTTAATAACCTCAAATCTGAGCCAAACGTCTTTACAACCTAAATTTAAACCAACATTAATTGATTCACCTTTAAGACAGCAGTAAATGTATAAATGCATTGTTCTCTATATTCAAGCTGTCTTGGCTAGTTTATAAACATGTTTCCCATCAGATTTTATGCTTGAAATCCATTTCCTTGTTTATACGCTCTGACATGCATTTTCAGATGTTGACAACATCTCTCTGTTTCTGGAACGTTCATATGTTTCGCCTCAACAAGACCAACCCATCTCATTACAAATCAATGTTGTGTATTTTGGACTGTTAGTTCGCAGTTACGTCCTCTAGTTCTTTTTTCTTCCCTGAGTTTCTGTGGCCGCTTTCCAGATAATAATTACGATTTAACTTCGGGTCCAAAAAGATATGTTGTTCCAGTAAAAACTCAAGGCAGTATAAACAGGCTGAAGACGTTCTCTGTTCGTTGACAGGAGGGGTTGGATGTTTTCTAGAAGAAGTGGAACACAATGTGCTTTACATCTCCGATTACAACCCTGTTTATCAAAATCTCAGATTTTATTGGTCGAAGCCACCCGGAAGCAACCCTGCCCACTCTCCCTCAACCAATCAGGCGTCAGAACAGTTTTTTGTGTATGTGTGAAGGAAACGAAAGGGGAGTGGGGTACCTCCATCGAGTGTGCTTGTGAAAAGTGTGTGCGCGAGTGTTTGGACAAGCTCAATGGATCGTGTTCCTGGAAGCGCCCCCAAGTTGCTGCGAATTCCTCACAATAACAAATTCCTGAAAGTGTCTAGTGATTGCGGCCGGCCAGTGACAGAGACCTTAACCCCCTGTCTCGTTGCGCTGGAGGAAGTGTTTGAAACACACGAGGGGGGTTGTTTATGTCAACCTGGCCGTACCACAAAATGCTACTGGTCCTTCACCCCTCCTGTTCTCTGGTTTCATAGACACACGCGGGTCTAAACAAGCCCGAGTATTCAGATCATCGAACTCCCTTAACCTTGGTGTTCTTTAGCCGGGCAAGAACAGGTAACAGTCGGTCACAATGACTTCAGATGTGCCTATCACAGTTCATCAGAGGTCAAATCATATCACCCCTTCACCAGCGTTGATGTGCTGTCCTGACAACATTTCGTCTTTTTCGTTTCCTTCTAAATTGGAAGTCGTTTCTTTTTTTGATTTACTTTTTGGTGCTTGGAGTATAAACATTTTAATGCGAAACATCTTGTTGCTTTATCCGAATCTGGACCGGACCGAGTTGCACACAATGTCCCTTTCGAGACAAAGTGCTTTTAGGAGTTTCTGTCTGAGCGTGAAATATTGTACAAAAATAGATCTAAACTGGTTTATTCCAGAGTAGAAGACAAATGTAAAGAATATGTTGTCAACATTTTGATATTTAAACAGATTAGATTAGGCATAAAAATCAGTAGAACTAATTACAATTCAGTACGCAAATAAAAAAAACAATTCGTCAAATCCTAATTAACTAAACAAATGATGACATCATTATACTTATTTAGGGGGAGTGTACACCAAGGCGTTCACGCCGGAGGTCGGCATGTGTTTACAATTGTTTCCAATGGAATCTTCGCACTTTTCAGCTGGCGTTGAAAAATTTTCAACTTCGGATGAAATGCTTAACTCGTCAATGTTGCCATCCAATCACAGTGGAGGAGGGGCGGGACAAATATCACAACAACCAACCGCCACATGGTTCAACGACTGTAAACTAAGCAAAAGTATCATAGCAACCAAAGCGATGATCTGAAAAACCGTTAGCAAGCGCCCAGTCAGCATCAAGCAGCCATTTTCAGCTGCGTTAAGTCGGTCCGGTTCTATCATCCCAAAGGCGATGGGTTTATGGAATTTTGGTTAAACTCTCTTGGAAAAACACCACCATTTATCACTTTTGACTATGTTCTTACCTCATCTTAGACAAATTAATACATACCTATCTTTTTTCAATGCATGCACTTCATTTTTGCACAGCGCATCATGAATGTGTTAGCATTTAGCTTAGCCACATTCGTTCCTTAGGATCCAAACAGGGATGAATTGAGAAGCCACCAACCACTTTCATGATTCATCCTAAATTTATCCCTGTTTGGATCCTAAGGAACGAATGGGGCTAGGCCAAATGTGAACACATTCACGACACGCTGTGCAAAGATGAAGTGCATGCATTGAAAAAAGATAGGTATGTATTAATTCTTTGAAGTTGAGGTAAGAACATAGTAAAATATTGAAAAACGGTTGTTTATCTTTGAATAAGATCTTTGGTTAGCATAAGCCCAAGATATTTTCACGTTTTTTTCTACGACATAAGGCGCACCAGTAATATTTCACTCGTGACTTTTTAAATCTTTAAAGTTTCTTTAAAAGGGCGGTTGCTAACAAGTTGCTACATGGGACTTTAAGCATCATCACGCATAAAGATCTCCAAAACAACGCAACATGGGCACTATCCCCAACAAGGATTCATCTACAGAGAATTTCCTTCTCGGGGAACATGTTTTATGTGTTTAATAAAGTTGAGCTGTTGGATGCTTGGTGGTGATGTTGAGGTCGAGCAACCGTAGTGTAATTTGCATGTAGCCTAAGGTCAGCTTTAAATTTCTAGTAAATGCATTTCTTGTTGAACAGTGTAAGTGTCGTAAACACAAACATTTTTTTCCCAAAAAGTCTATTGTAAAAATGAATGGGCTTTTTGACAAGGGAACTGTTGTCCTGCTAACTTCCGGGTTGGCCTACAAAAATATGTCATACCTTGGGCACTCTGTTGTGCAATATTAAATGTTTTCATTTTAGTCCCTGGATCGTAAATGTCTTTATACTTTTATATAAAAAATACGCTCATAGCTCGAATTATCCAAAAAACAAGTTTATTAAAAAGTGTTCGACATAAAATCTTTACGTTAAAATAAACAAATAGGAGAAAATCGCCTATAATACCAAACCTGTTTCTAAGATGAAGTAATGCATGACTTCTAAAATCATCCTTGTTATTTTTGCATACCACTAGGGTTATCTGTACTGCAATCAAATCACTGTCTGTCATGTGAAAATATATTTAAATCCAGACCTGTTTGTTTAGTCCTGTGGTTTACTGTCTCCAAATAAGTCTCAGTCTCTATGAAGTGACTTTCTGAATACTATTAATACCTGCAAAAATATCGTTTTGAGTACTGAAGCACATGCATGCAACCGCTGGGAGTCAACTCATAAATCAGTTCATAAGTTAATCCCTGTTTAAACATCTAGTAGTGTTTGTTTGTTGAGTGATGTTCGCCGCTTAATCATAGACTATCCATAGTGGTTTGTTTTCGTACCTGTGCTGCTTTTTAATAAATATGGTTTTTCATATCTATAGTCGACAAGCTCAAATTCTTTTTGGATTTTGACGTTTATGTCAGCCAGATGTGTTATTTTAATATTTGTCTTAACCTATGTATCTCTTTGTACTAGTTAATTAATCACTGTTACTACATCACAGCTGTGAATGATGGTGGTGTCAAAAGTAACAAGACATTCATTGTACATTCAGTTTAGTTACCTGATGTTAAAACTGTTTGGTTATTTACATCTGATCTGACGGTTTGCATGGTTATCTTATGCTGCGTACACACCAAACGTGAAACACCGCGTTCCTTGCTATAGATTACTTGCGGGATTTAACTTTGTGTCATAAAAATTTTGTTGAATACGTTTAACTTTGGCAAAGACATGTTTGAGCACATGTTTTTGCATCTTCGCGCCGCACAATTCGCGTCATTCCCACTGCGCTATTCGCATCATTAGCACCACGCAGTTTGTGTCATTCGCATCGCCCCACGCAAGTTCGTGTCTATTCGCTATCGACTTTGTATATAATCATGCAAATTGTTGAATTTGCGTTTAGTGTGTACGCCCCGTTATGCGGTCCTTCCAGAAAAACTCCGAGTTTTTTGTGATTGTTGCAATCTTGCGGCACATTTTCTTAAAAATGTGATGGAATATGCGGGATATTTATGCAATTTTATGCAATGAAATAGCAGGAACTTGCAAAAAATTGCGTGAACTGTTTGCAGCTATTGATTGATGTTCACGTCGCGTAATCACGTCACTTCATAACGTTCCCATGGCAACAGGGGACATGAATGCGCTTGTGTGAAGTAAATGCAAAATTTTCTTTCTGCTAAGATCTATGTGATTTTTTGCTATGAAAATGGGGGAATTATGAAATCATGCAAGCCCCACATATTTTGCGGGCGGAAATCTGCAATTTATGCAGCGAAAGTGCGGATTATTGTAAAAAATGCAGCCTTCGCATAAATATGCGGACTTTGGCTGATTATGCATTGAATCATGCAATCGCATAATCTTGTTTTCTGGAGGGACTGGTTATGCTGCGTTATCTTTTTGCACATTTTTCGCTAGCACGAAGACGCGTTTGATGTGAATAGTGCGTGTTTTCTTGGCAAACGTGCTAGCCAATTTGCACTATACGTGAATTTGTGTCTATTCGCGTCTTTCCATTTACTTTGTGTGTATTTCGCTCGCGCAAATCACTGAATTTGCGTTTGGTGTGTACGCCCGATTAGTCATTATAACCTCTATGTTTAACAAGATAAATGTATTTATATTAAAAATAACAATGAACAGTTCCAGCTTCTTAAGTAAAATAGTTTGTTACTTTAACTGTAGACCATTGATTGTTGATATTAATAAAACATATCTCATCAAGTCAGATTTTAGCCAGAATATGTTTTATATCTAACAGACTGACTCTCTCTGTCTGTCTCTCTCTTTTTCTCAGGTTATGTGCTGTTGTTCAGGATGGCTATGGGATGTTTGGTGATGTTTTGATGCAGTACGTGTCCTCGGATGCTGAGGTCCAGCAGATTTCTGAGCAGGTGGAAGGGAAAGTTTGTGTCCTTCAGGGCCTGCGGGTAATTCAGCGTCTAACTCGTGACAGGTGAGTCACAGGACATCTTGTTTCATCACATGACATTGATAACATTGTTTAATGAGTTGAATAAGTCAATCACACCCACATTCTTTTCTTCAGAAGTAGTTTTTTTTAGCTATAGCCTGGCTGGTTTATTATACACATAATGCATACCTGTCTATACACATAATGCAGTATATCTGTAACTATATATCACTCAAACGACAACCGAGCTTCCCGAGGATGGGTGGAGGATGACGAGCCGCGCGCAAAGCTACAACCGACACATGCATTAGTGCGCACGTCCACCTGCGTACACAAACTCGCACATTCGGTGCATCACACTAGTGCATTTTTTTTTAATAACTTTGCGACTTATCTGTATAACCTTTTCACCTGCATTTGCAAGAGAGGCATACAAACAATGGTACAAGGTATACATTGCAAAAATGGCTCTTACTTTGTATTTTTCTCTTGTTTTCAGTGCAAATATCTAAAGAAAATCTTAAATCAAAATGCATTTTCTTGATGTGCAAAATGACCTAAAAATAAATCTAGTTTTAAGACAAAAATATCAAATTTAAGTTTATCTGTGCTTAAAACAAAAAAAAGATTTCTTGATTTTTTCTTACCTTATTTTTTTGCATCTTAATTTAAGAATTTTTAGATATTTCTACTGAAAACAAGACAAAATACTAACTAAGAAAGTCGTTTTTGCAGGGAGGGGCGCTGTTAGGGTTCGTGAATTTTCCCTTATTTTCCCTTAATTTGCGTGAATTAGTTCGTGAATTTTCGTAAATTTTAGTTCGTGAATTTTCCCTAATTTTCCTTTAATTTGCAACCAGGGACAGGGGTTGCAAATTAGCTTCGGCTAGAAACTCTGTGTGCAACACATTTGTTCAAGTTACTGTAACCTGTTACAATGTGTCTCTCTGCATTGTCCCTGACAAATAAACAAATAAATAAAAATATTTTCAAATCCCAATGTTGACAGATATGACAAAATGCTGTGGTGGTTTTTTCAATCACTTTCCTCTCTTCCTCTTTCCATCATTTTCCATCTGCTAAAGCTATATGGGCAAATATATGCATTTTTGATCAGGATCATTTTGATGTTTATAAAAGTTTATGAAATGATTAAATTTGCAGTGTAATAAATACATTGAAATTAGTGCAAATATTTCACGTAGTCTCTTGAAAATGAGTTCTTCCGAAATGAACATTTCTTAAATCATTAATATTTGTGATCCAGTCTAAAGTCATTTTTTACATAAAATGATCTTACATAATGTAAAATATGTGAAAATATAACCGTGATATCTTTAATATTGACTCAGTAAGGTCATGTCAAGAATTGAAATCAAACTTTTTTTATTGCATAATCTTTATTGAATGCTGATTTTATTTCTATATTTGAAAACATACACACACATATGTCCACACTAAACGCTTCTGTTTCCACTCCCACCTGCTCACAGTGTCTCAAGCGCACCAGACAGTTAGATTTATGTATGTAATGGGTATTCCTGGCATCTCACCTTAAATATCATCTCAAGGTTTTGTGTAGTCAGTCCTTCAACATCTATGTTGTTTAAATTAAGGATGGCATGTGATGGAAATTCTGGTGACGTGGACATAAGATACCTCTTAACATTTACTGCTTATGTGCGTTCTACAGCTATATGTGCTGTGAATGGGATATTGGTTATTAGAAGTTGTTAAATTGTTTAATTGATTAACCTTAATTTTATATCAAACCCAAAATGACGACAAATGAAAAATGGCATTTTCTTAAAAATGACATTCGCTGTTAATTTATTCACACTGTTTCAGATCAAAGGTGGACAGTAGTGAAGTATTTTTACTCTTCTCAAGTATGCGTTTTTCAAGCGTCTGTACTTTTGGAGGGGGGGGGTCTTTGGCAAACGTTTGCTTGACTACATTCCAAAGCATAAAAGGATAGTAAGTAGGGATGCACCGATAGGATTTTTTTGGACGATACCGATTTAAACAGACAACTTATGGCCGATGCCGATACCGATATTAAACACTTTTATACAATACAATACAGTTGGTCTATTAGCTAGTTTATTTCTGCATCAAATTATTTTTACTGAACATGAATTGGATCTAATTAACATTCAACTGACCAACATAATAAGAGAGGCACAAATGAAGCTAAAGCAAATATAATAAGACAGCATGACAACCTTTAAAGGTGGTTTTTGCTATTCAGCATTTATTATATTAACAACATTAACTCATTTTTTACATATAATGGATTTCTTTATGCATTTAATTAATAAACAATCGGTATCGGCCTTTCTCGTGCTATTGCCGATATGCCGATGGTTTCAAATTCAGCAAAAATCGGCCGATAAATATCGGCGGCCGATACATCGGTGCATCACTAATAGTAAGGGATAGAAAAATGAAAATTCTGTCATCATGTTGTTCTCAACCTGTAAGAGTTTCTTTATTCTGTTGAACACAAAAGAAGATATTCTTATAAATGATGGTAAGCACACTCTTGACGGTACCCATTGACTTGCATAGTAGGAAAAACAAATGCTATTGAAGTCAGTTGATACTACATGTCACCTGCTTTCCATCAATTATCAAAATATCTTGAGCAGAATAAAGAAACTCATACTCGTATATTGCTTAGGGTAAGTAAATGATGACAGAAATATTTTTGTATAAACTATCCCCCATAATATCGTAAACTTTACTCTACTAGGCTACATTATATATATACATATACATATAATACAAATACAATTAGCTCTTTTTTTTTTACTTTTAACACTTAAGTACATTAAAAGTCTAGTATTTTCTTACTTTTACTTAAATAGCACTTTTATTTATTTTAAGTCAAGTGAAATTAAAAAAGGTACTAGATTTTTAATTGTATTTAAGGATTATAGGCAGAAAAAAATAACCTACATATTTATATCAGACGTTCATATCACAGTATGCATTTTGCAATGGTTTGCAATATCTGTTAATTTAATGCTTCAAATAGTTACATATAGTCAAAGTTTTAGGTTGATGCAGATAGCAGGCGAGACTAATGCTGGATTTACACTGCAAATCTTGATGCCCAATTCCGATATTTTTTTATGCCTCGCTTACATCGACTCGTTTCCGATATCAGCATTTACGCTAAACACTTGGCAAAACAAGTCAAAGTAGACATACCGACCCAAAACAGCTTAAATCATATAGAAAGTAAAATGTTGCGATATGCAATTGACACAGAAAAAAAGTCTAATGTTTCACATGTGCCTCGGACAAGGGTCGGGTATAATAATAGCGGCATCGGGTCTCGGGTAATTTAAAATGAATGTGTTTTTGCCGAACGGACCCGAAGACCTGAACTCTTGTGCGTTTGTGCACATTTTTTTTTTCAAACTTCTCCTCTGTTTGCCAAGAGCGCTTCGGACATTGTGTGACTGGCAATAGGTTAAATTTCGTTGAGACAGACATTTCAGTCAATTTTAATTGTACATTTTAGCGGTTACCTGGGTGTCATAGTCAGATAACAAAGAAAACAAATGGAGCAGCAGGCCAAATTGGTTGCGAGACTAGCGTGGTTTCTTTCTGTCTGACTACTGCGTGCGGGGGTGCAGACTGCACACACATCAGTGCTGTTTACATTCGGGTCCAGTTGTGTGAAAAAATTGCCACTGACTCGGGTCTAATTTTCTCGGGTTTGTCTCGGGTCGGGTCTTTCTTTAAAAAAAAATTATTATGCACGTTGGGTTCGGGTAGAAAGTGATTCGGGTCATTTCAGGTCGGGTACATTTCTTTGGACCCGAGAAGATCAATACCACAGGACAAACATGTCCACGTCTGAGACAACATAGGGACTAGAGGTCTTCTCGGGTCCAAAGAAATGTACCCGACCCGAAATGACCCGAATCACTTCATACCCGAACCCGACGTGCATAAATAAAAAAATTTTAAAGAAAGACCCGACCCGAGACAAACCCGAGAAAATTAGACCCGAGTCCGACCCGAACTAGTGAAATTTATTTTTTTAACCCGACTGGAATCGAATGTAAACGGCACTGACGTGTGTGCATTCTGCAGACCCACGCGCAGCAGTCAGACAGAAAGAAACTCCGGTGGCCTTGCAACCAATTTGGCGAGCTGCTCCATAA
Source organism: Paramisgurnus dabryanus (assembly GCF_030506205.2). Lineage (NCBI taxonomy): Eukaryota > Metazoa > Chordata > Actinopteri > Cypriniformes > Cobitidae > Paramisgurnus > Paramisgurnus dabryanus. The sequence goes on along the minus strand of NC_133358.1, from coordinate 28,677,953 downwards.
TTTTACTTTGTTATCTGAAGATTTACAGAAAGAAAATCGTGATTAGGAAAGAATTGAAGGTAAATTATTTCCAGGTTGAGGTGCGAAATAAATCCAAAATCTAAGGGGTTTGAAACATAGCACAAGGGAGCAATTAAATTTTTTGGGTGAACTTTTTCTTAAACAAATATTTTCGGCTGGTGTGGGTCAGTGATGTACTGAATATTAAAAGATCTGAGGTAAACCTTTATGAGGAGATTTTCGGAACCTCTTTCTTGGTTTCACCTTTTTTTTTTATCATTTTAGATGCTATTAGGAGACACGGTTAAAAGGGGGTAAGATGGTCAAGGGTGAGAGAGAATTTAGAGTTAATGTTTAGAAACATGAGCAATATATCTATACCGTGAGATGTAATGAAATGTAAAGCCGACTTTTTGAACCTCTTATCATCACCAATGATCCCCCTGGCCTCACTAAAGCTCAGTGTTCAGTGATAAGCTCAATCTCAGCCGTGTCGGCCCGCTGGACTGGATGGGGCGGTTGAGCGGGTCACAGGATGAAGGGGGCAGTGAAACTTGTTCTGAATCACCTCTTCACTCTTTCACGCTCTTAAAGATAAAGACACTAAAGGGTTTTATAACCTGATCCCACAGATAAGGATCGTTTTAATTTTTTTTTTTTTAAATACTAAAAACCAGTATGTTGATATATAAAGAACTTCTGATGATCAAGAACCTCATGGTTTTCCTGTATGTATCTTAAATTGTTGACCATTGTGTTAGTAAAAGATCATGGGATCAATCCCAAGGAACACACATAGGGATAAAATGTAAAGCTTGAAGTCCCTTTGGATAAAGTCTGTTGAAAGTGCTACGTCTTAAGTTAGTTTGAGAGGACATAATGTGGTGCATAAGATATTAAATTTTTAAATGGTTTTATAGGATGACTTGGCTGATTTCTCGGTTTCCACCTGCGCTCGTAATCAGATCCTAAAATAACAATCTGCATGCCAAATTTTAAATGAACAATGTTCAATGAGCAATGATTTAGATCTTGAATGTCTAAATGACTGTTTACCTCAACGTGTGTGTGCGTATGCGTTCATACACGGACAAGCCTGAGCCTGCTAGTGAAACCAATCTCATGCATGTCAGCAGACATCTCCAGTTTAAGCTCAACCTGGCAACATGTCAGACTGATTGGAGTTAATGATCCACACATTGTTAACACTTCACCTTTGCTACTGTATCCCATGCTTCTGAAAGAGTCTCGTAATTTTGTGCATTCCGATAAAAGGGATAGTTTACCCAAAAATGAAAATATTGTCATTAATCACCCTCATGTCGTTCCAAACTCGTAAGACCTCCATTCATCTTCTGAAACACAGTTTAAGATGTTTTATATTTAGTCCGAGAGCTTGTTGACCCTTCATTGAAAATCTACGTACGGTATACTGTCCATGTCCAGAAAGGTAATAAAAACATCATCAAAGTAGTCCATGTGACATCAGTGGGTCAGTTAGAATGTGTTGAAGCATCGAAAAGACATTTTGGTCCAAAAATAAAAAACAATTACGACTTTATTCAGCATTGTCTTCTCTTCTGCATCTGTTGTGAAGCTCATGTGCGAGACTAAAGTCACGTGACGCGGATGACGTGTTATTCTCAGACTTGTTTGCAGAGTTTTTTTTTCAAACTTACAGCGTGCGTCTCCCCAGATTGTAAACGAAGCCCGGGCGCACAAAGAAAAAACACCTGGGGCGCACCAGATAACACGTCAGCCACGTCACTGCAATCACGTGACTTTAGTCTCGCGCATACGCTTCACAACAGACTCGGAAGAGAAGACAATGCTGAATAAAGTCGTAATTTTTGTTATTTTTGGACCAAAATGTATTTTCGATGCTTCAACAAATTCTAACTGACAGTATACCGTACGTAGATTTTCAATGAAGGGTCAACAAGCTCTCGGACTAAATATAAAACATCTTAAACTGTGTTTCAGAAGATCAATGAAGGTCTTACGAGTTTGGAACAACATAAGGGTGAGATTATTTTCATTTTTGGGTGAACTATCCCTTTAAAGTCCGATATTAAATGAGTTTGTGACACTCAAGACAGAAAAATGGGATATTAACCACCCAGCCAAAATTGAATGATTAAAAAAATTGCAAATAAATAAAATAAGTTATCAAAATCTTTGAAAAACAGCCAGCATCCTCCACTCTCAAATGCTGGGGGCGTGTCCGCTGTCTGCGCTGAAACCACGCCCACTCGCCGAATGCTGCTGTCTCTCTCATCTTCCAAAAACCTGAATGGATGCTCGCGATTGTATTAGTGCATCATTACGCCAACATTTTAGCCCCGCCTACAAATTTTTTAACTCAAAAGTGGTGAAAAACTGTTTAACGATCAAACTCTGCAATTCAGTACTACATAGTTTACAGTCTTTGTGGCGTGTTTCCCGCAATACATTTCTAAGATTTATAATGTGTTTAGAAACAATTTTCACGATTGACTTTACAGGGACTCGTCTTTTTTTGGTCTCTTTGCAGATGTTCTTCGCTCTTCAGCATGATTGACAGTTTGTGGCCTCCACTGGTTGCCCCGAAATCTCATAAAGATCTTCTGCAGTCTCCCAGCGTAAGTTTTGATCGGTGAAGGTCACTTTATAAATCACAGCACATTTATATTGACATTGGTTTTCTTATAATGTCAAAGCAACCACATCATGGCATATTTACAATGAGTACATGTAAATAAACCTTTAACATTTAAAATACAAAACTTTATTCATGTGGCTCATTTTTTGGATGCATGTGCATGACGGCGGGTTAACAGACCAACAGCTGTGTAGTTTGTGTGTTTAGGAGTCGATGTGGGGTCTGACTGTGTTTTTAAGTTTTTCCCCTATGTGTGTGTGTGTGTGTCTATGTAAAACACCAACATTTTATTTTAAAATTAATATCCTGTTTTATTCACCTTTAAAGGGATAGTTCACCCAAAAATGAAAATTCATTCATCATTTACTCCCTCTCTTGTTGTTACAAACGTGTATACATTTCTCCGTTCATTTGCTTTCATAGTATTCTTTTTTCCTACTATGGAAGTGAATGGGGCTCATGATCAGTCTGGTTCAAAATATCTTCCTTTGTGTTCATCAGAACAAAGAAATTATATATAAATTATACAGGTTTGTAACAACATGAGTGAAAAAATTTCAATTTGGGCTAAACTGTCCCTATTAAATATTAAACGGACTCTTCTCTTGATGTTTGTCGTTGTGGTTTGTGTGTTTCAGGGTGGACTCCCACCACCTAGTTTTTGCTATAGGTTGAGCGTCCAGCAGGGTCACATGGTTCCTTTGTCAGGACAGACTGTGTCACCTTTATATCGATCACCTGTATTACAGACACTAAGAGAAATCATTCAGGTAAAACACACAAAATATGCGGTGATCACTAAGGGGCTATTTACACCTGGTATTAAGATTTGTTTTGGTTGATCGGATCAGGAGTGGATGACACTAAATATAGGTGTAAACGGGGTATTTGAACTCGTCCACTTTCGGCCACATTTAGTTAACCGTAACAGAAAAGATTTTAATATTAAATTGTCATTGAGTAAAAATACAGTTGACCCCGTAAAAACAATACAAACATTTTATTTAATTTGAACGCGCAAAAGATCAACAACAGAACCAGGACACATACATTATCAAATTTTCACGCAACATTACATTAGCAGCATGCGATCAGTCCTGAGGATTAATATCTAAACAGGAAATATTGACTCTTTTTTCATCTATCACAGTGCCATTTCTAAAGCAGGACACTTTTCAAAAATTTTAGCTTATGCGTCTTTCTCTGTTTGTGCAAAGAGGGAAATGTTCGGGTGAGGTTCTTTGACAGAGGCGATCAGTGAAGCTTTGTCCGGACCGCGTCATCTGGCCCACGGACATATGAATTACAAATCATTATTCATACAAATGATTACTTTACCAGACCATCAGGGCAGCAATAAAGTATGTAGGCACGTATAATAATATAACTAATAATATTAATTGTTCATAAATTCTTACTTTCGATAAAAGGATTAGTCCTTTTTTTTATCCAGATAATTTACTCACCACCATGTCATCCAAAATGTTGATGTCTTTCTTTGTTCAGTCGAGAAGAAATTATGTTTTTAGAGGAAAACATTTTCAGGATTTTTCTCATTTAATGGACCCCAACACTTAACAGTTTTAATGCAGTTTAAAATTGAAGTTTCAACGGACTCTAAACAATCCCAAACAAGGCATAAGTGTCTTGTCTAGCAAAACGATTTTCATTTTTGACAAGAAAAATCAAAGATATGCACTTTTAAACCACAACTTCTCATGTGTGACGCGCCAACACAACCTCACGTAATACGTCATCACGTCAAGAGGTCACGGATGACGTATGCGAAACTACGCCCCAGTGTTTACAAGTGTGGAGAAAGAGGACCACTCCGACGTTGTTGTATGTCGAATGATAATAATTCATTTCTTTGTGTCAGTTTATTGTGTAAATGGTCCGCAAATGTGATTTTCATATATGTAACACGTGACCTTTCTACGTCATTACGCAATTACGTGAGGTCGCGCCGGCACGTCACAGGACCGGAGGAAGATGAGAATTGTGGGTTTAAAAGTGCAAATTTGTTATTTTTCCTTCCCAAAATGACAATCGTTTCGCTAGGTAATATCCTTATGCCTCGTTTGGGATCATTTAGAGTTCTTTAAAACTGCAATTTTAAACTGCATTAAAATGTTAAGTGTTGGGGTCCATTAAAGTCCATTAAAATGAGAAAAATCCTTTTCCTCAAGAAACATAATTTATTTTCGACTGAACAAAGAAAGGCATCAACATTTTGGATGACATGGTGGTGGGTGATTTATCTGGATATTTTTAAAGAAAATTGACTAATCCTTTAATGGTTAAACAGTCAATATGAACATCTCTACATACAGTAACAAACAATAGCGTGAAAAAAAATGAGGTGCTAAGTGAGGGATAAAATCTAAAATAAAATCTAAATTAATAAAATCTGCAAAAAGTGACTTTAAAATATGTCCAACCAAAATATATATGTACATATTTACCTTGAGGCATTTTGAATTTATATGGTGTTAAAAAGCAGTATGTGAAATTGAACAGGTTTAGTGTTTTTATGAATAAATTGTATTTTAAAATTCAATTTTTCATTCATTTTTCTCACTTTCTCTCTCTTTCAATCTCTCTCACGCTTTCATTCATTTATTTAAACACACAGATTAAGAATGAAAATAATTCAGTTACAGTTTTAACAATATAACTGTTACAGATTTATATTGGTGTTATAAAGTCCTACGTGAAATTATTGATGAACTGTTTTTTATTTTCTTTGTCTCTCTGTCCCTCTCATTTGTAGGATGACTCTTCAAAGCATCGTTGCAGCTTTCGAGCCACTTTAGTTCATAAACAATTTCTGGTAATTTTTTCATGCACTATACCTAAATGCATGTACGTCAGATATTCATTATTCCTCCCATCTCTAGCTGCCTGTCTCGTCCCGACTTAACCCTATGAGAAAAGTGTTTAGCGTCTCCATTCATTGTGTTTTTAAGAACCCACCATAACTGCTTTCCCAGCATGCTTGCCAAGACTTAAGCCCTCAGGGTTACTTCCAAACAGTACACCTTTAAAAATACTTTCACAAAGCTTCACGCACTCATGACATATCTTACCGTAAGTGACATCATTCAGTGGCTAATCTACATTATTGATCTGACAAACTTTGGACCTAATCTGAGGTTCAGGGTCACGCTTGTGCATCATCAGATGTTTTCCTGGACAGATGATGTTGTTTTGATTGGATTTTGATGTTGCATGTCTGCGTAGAAGATCTGCGTAGAAAATATTTTTTGTATTTACAAGGTATAAAATGCCTTTGATATGAAAACATTTTTTTTTTTTTATATTTTCATGTACACCTGTATTCTGCAGAGCTTGAATGCGGGTGAAGGTGAGATGTTACTGTTTGTGACAGATCCCAGTCTTCAAACAGATCCACACACTAATAGCGTTAGGAAAACTGTACCCGTGTGTCTGAGCCCGTCCTGTCTGATCCGGAGATCGGTAAAACAGGCCCTGGATATCTCGCAGGATCGACTCATTCTGACTTTCAGAGACGCCGTGAAGGAACAGGGTATGGTATATTGCCAGCTAGATGTATAGAAATGTCATTGAATGATCAACCTGAGGTTGAACGTTTTACCGAAGTGCATTTCACTGCTGATTAGTCGCTTGTAATTATTGAAGTGACATTATGGTTATGCCATCATATTTCGTAAGTAAAACCTTTTTGCTGTGTAACGAAACTACGTTTTTGCTCTGCAAATATAATTGGTAAACTTTTGTATAACTCATCCCAAAATAAAAATGTTGTCATTACTTACTCACCCTCATGTTGTTCGACACCCTTGTTTATCTTTAGGACACAAATTAAGATTTTTTCGATACAATCCCAAAGCGTTTGGAGCCCAAGTAAACAGCAATGCAACTCACAACTTTCAAGGCTTAGAAAAGACACAGTCATTATATTATTAAAACATAACATTTCATGAAGTGATGAGAATGCTTTTAGTGCTCATTAAGTCAATGTTTGATGCATGTTGACGAAACAGCGCATGCATGCATTAAACACGGCCGTTGTATGCCAGGCATAGACATAAATACACACAGACGCCTCATTCGACTGCTTCATAGATGCAAGCTGTTAACTTTTTAAGACTTTAATTATGCAGTTTTTCATTATGTGTCTGTATTAGATGTGTGTTAATGAAAATAGCGCATGCATGCGTTAAACACTGATGTCGTACGCCAGACATTGACATAAAAATAGATAGATGGCTCAGTCGACTGTTCCATAGATGCAAGTTGTTAACTTTTTAAGACTGTAATGATGCAGTTGTTCATTATGTGTCAGTCTTCGATGCGTGTTAACAAAAAAACAGTGCATGTATGCGTTAAACACTAATGTTGTATGCCAGGCATAGACATAAATAAACATAGTTGCCTCAGTCGACTGTTCCATAAATGCAAGTTGTTAACTTTTTAAGACTGTAATGATGCATTTGTTCATTATGTGTCAGTCTTCGATGTGTGTTAACGAAAACAGCGCATGCATGCGTTAAACACCGGCATTGTATGCCGGGCATAGACATAAATATACATTGATGCCTCATTTGACTGTTCCATAGATGCGAACCATTAACTTTTTAAGACTGTAATGATGCAGTTGTTCATTATGTGTCAGTCTTCAATGCGTTTTCCTGAAAACAACGCATGCATGTGTTAAATACCGGCATTGTATGCCGGGCATAAACATAAATATACATAGATGCCTCATTATACTGCTCCATAGATGCGAACTGTAACTTTTTAAGACTGTAATGATGCAGTTGTTCATTATGAGTCAGTCTTCGATGCTTGTTTATATAAACAGCTCATGCATGCGTTAAACACTAATGTTGTATGCCAGGCATAGACATAAATATACATAGATGCCTCAGTCGACTGTTCCATAGATGCGAGCTGTTAACTTTTTAAAACTGTAATGATGCAGTTTTTCATTATGTGTCAGTCTTCGATGCGTTTTTACGAAAACAGCACATGCATGCGTTAAACACCGGCATTGTATGCCGGGCATAGACATAAATATACATAGATGCCTCATGCGACTGTTCCATAGATGCGAACCGTTAACTTTTTAAGACAGTAATGATGCAGTTGTTCATTATGAGTCAGTCTTCGATGCGTGTTTATATAAACAGCTCATGCATGCGTTAAACACTAATGTTGTATGCCAGGCATAGACATAAATATACATAGATGGCTCAGTCGACTGTTCCATAGATGCGAGCTGTTAACTTTTTAAGACTGTAATGATGCAGTTTTTCATTATGTGTCAGTCTTCGATGTGTGTTCACGAAAACAATGCATGCATGTGTTAAGCACCAGCGTCATATGTTGGGCATAGACATAAATATAGATAGATGTCTCAGTCAACTGTTCCATAGATGCGAGCTGTTAACTTTTTAAGACTGTAATGATGCAGTTGTTCATTATGAGTCAGTCTTCGATGTGTGTTCACAAAAACAGTGCATACGTGCTTTAAACACCAGTGTTGTATGGCCATGCATAGACATAAATATACATAGATGTCTCAGTCGACTGTTCCATAGATGCAAGCTGTTAACTTTTTAAGACTGTAATGATGCAGTTTTTCATTATGTGTCAGTCTTCGATGTGTGTTCACAAAAACAACACCAGCGTCATATGTTGGGTATAGACATAAATATACAAAGATGCCTCTGTCAACTGTTCCATAGATGCGAGCTGTTAACTTTTTAAGACTGTAATGATGCAGTTGTTCATTATGTGTCAGTCTTCGATGCCTATTTACAAAAACAGCGCATGTATGCATTAAACACTGATGTCGTATGCCTGGCATAGACATAAAATGTACATAGATGCCTCATTTGACTGCTCCATTGATACTGTATCAGGGGCATAAGGGGCGGTTTAAAATGCATGTTTGAGCTGCCTTAATTTAAAAACACCTTGCATTGACATATCTTAACATATATTAATGCCATTGTTTTGTCTCAAGTTGAACACTAGTAATGTTTTTTATAAGGTTTGTTTGTAAAAACTGCTTAAATGTTATAATGTAACTAAAGCCTAGTCCTGTTAATCTAAACCCTGTCTGTGAAACTGCCCTATGATGCATTTTAAGGTGTTATAAAGGTGTTACAAAACCTCTCAAGAGGTTTGCCATTAGCACAGATGCTTTCCAATACATTAGTAATGTAGTTTGTCTATGTTAGTGTTTTTAAGAAACCGTTCAACGCAGCCGAATGGAAGCCGTTTAAGTCGAAACTATTCATGTCTGAACTTTTAAGAGACCTAGAGGTCTTCACCATTAATCTTGACGTTGTCTTTATAACCTTGTCTTGAGAACATGTTGTGACATAACAGTGCTGGTCTTTCACTAAACCAGGTCAAATATTTTGTGTGGAGCAGACGTTGATCCAACTGGAACCAGAAGACGTGTCCTTCTGCATTCCCCGGCCTATAATACTCGACCAGCTGTGTCCAGAAACCTCCCTGTATTCTCTCTGCACTCTCACAGGTTGGTATAATCCACCCGAAGCTTCTCCCTGCTGGTTTGGTACATTCCAAAATCTCATGGGGTACAGCATGTTTGTTCATTTAAATGAAACCAGTTGTTTGTTGGCTCAGCTATTGTTCCTAAAGCTTTATTAGAGATCTTGTGGTTTATCATTTGCTTTTCTTCTTTCTGTCCTGAAGCAAAGTTGTTTTTTGCCTAGCTTTGAGATGTAAACGTTTTATTATGGTGAAGTATCTTTTGTTCATTCATTTATTATATTATTTTAAAGGTAACATACAGTATCGTGAACATCTGACATCTGTCTAAAAGTACTTCATCAGTTCTTTCTCAAACTGGGAGGTCATCCAGTAGCCCCTATACACAATACACTTTAGTGTGTATTTTTGCATTGCTTATAGACAAATAAGCTGGTACAGAAATGACTGAACAGACGTGTGTGAGTAATCAATCAATATTTGTTGTGTGTTTTTAAATGTGTGACCCTGTTTGTGAGATCCAGGTTAAAGTCTTATAATGATGTAATTTGGAGCGTCAGAGTTTGATATCTCTCATTGATTTTACATTGATTTGAATCTTTGTCATGACTTTACTTAGATATCAAGGTTATATTTTCACAGAATGGTCTTTACATTATGTAGGATGATTAATAATTCCCCAGCTGGGTTTTTGAGAATTTGCTCCTATCGACGTTTCTAAGCGATCCTCTAGCCGCTTGCCGTCAGACATTATGTTTAAAAAGCTTATCTCGTTCCATGTCAAACTGAACAGAAATGAGATTTTTACACCCAGTATTAGACTTTGTAACTCTGTAGCTCTTTCACCCTGTAGATAAGATAAATCATGTGACCCAAAAGTGTAACAAGCACAGATTATTTGCTGCAATGGTCAGCAACTTCAGTTTTTGGCTGCCTGCCTGAGGAATCTCCAGAGAGCAGAGGTTCATATGGGGGGCTGATCGTTGCGGCTGTTGTGTATTATGTAAGACAGATGTGATGCTGTTTCTATGATGTTATTTTTCAGAAAGTGTCAGTTGAGTTAAAAGGCCTTAATTTTACTTTCTTTTGCTCATGCAGCGCTTTTGCTTGGAGTTTAATATTTTTCAAAACTCATAATACTTAAACTTTGAGGTGTTGCTTATCCCATCTGTTTGCTTTGCAAATCGAGGGGAATGTCGAGGAGAAAAGCAGTGCTGTTACTTTTCGAAGCAATTGGATTTACGTTTTTGCCCTGAGGGATGATGAACGGGTGAAAGAAAATCTAAATGAGTTACATTTACAACCAAAGATCAGAAAATCGTAGAGAATGCAACTGCATATTGTAGCAACCTTAAAGAAAACCATAGAAACATGCTAGCAACCACATAGCAAATTACCAAAGACACTCAGAACCCATTGGCGTCCACATAGTAATGTGCCGGATATGATTAGAACCCCATAGCAATCACTTAGCACGGGCCAAAGACACTCGCATCCCCTTACCAACCACATGGCAGTGTAAAATGCACTCGGAACCCCTTGGCAACCACGTAGCAACCTGCCAAAGACACTCAGAACCCATTGGCGTCCTCATAGTTATGTAATAAATATGCTCAGAAACCCATAGTAACCACATAGCAAGGGCCAAAGACACTCGCATCCCCTTAACAACCACATGGCAGTGTAAAATGCACTCGGAACCCCTTGGCAACCACGTAGCAATGTGCCAAAGACACTCAGGACCCCATTGGCGTCCACATAGGAATGTGCCGAAGATGCTTAGAACCCCATAGCAACCACATAGCAAGGGCCAAAGACACTCGCATCCCCTTACCAACCGCATGGCAGTGTGTAAAATGCACTCGGAACCCCTTGGCAACCACGTAGCAACGTGCCAAAGACACTCAGAACCCATTGGCGTCCACATAGTAATGTGCTAAATATGCTCAGAAACCCATAGTAACCACATAGCAACGTGCCAAAGACACTTGCATCCCCTTAACAACCACATGGCAGTGTAAAATGCACTCGGAACCCCTTGGCAACCAAATAGCAACGTGCCAAAGACACTCAGAACCTATTGGCGTCCACATAGGAATGTGCTGAAGATGCTTAGAACCCCATAGCAACCACATAGTAAGGGCCAAAGACACCTGCATCCCCTTGACAACCACACCCGGTGTGTAAAATGCACTCGGAACCCCTTGGCAACCACATAGCAACGTGCCAAAGACACTTGTATCCCCTTAACAACCACATGGCAGTGTAAAATGCACTCGGAACCCCTTGGCAACCAAATAGCAACGTGCCAAAGACACTCAGAACCTATTGTCGTCCACATAGGAATGTGCTAAAGATGCTTAGAACCCCAAAGCAACCCCATAGCAAGGGCCAAAGACACCTGCATCCCCTTGACAACCACACCCGGTGTGTAAAATGCACTCAGAACCCCTTGGCAACCACATAGCAACGTGCCAAAGACACTCAGAACCTATTGGCGTCCACATAGGAATGTGCCGAATATGCTCAGAACTCCATAGTAACCACATAGCAAGGGCCAAAGACATTTGCATCCACTTACCAACCGCATGGCAGTGTGTAAAATGCACTCGGAACCCCTTGGCAACCACGTAGCAACGTGCCAAAGACACTCAGAACCCATTGGCGTCCACATAGTAACGTGCTAAATATGCTCAGAAACCCATAGTAACCACATAGCAAGGGCCAAAGACACTTGCATCCCCTTAACAACCACATGGCAGTGTAAAATGCACTCGGAACCCCTTGGCAACCAAATAGCAACGTGCCAAAGACACTCAGAACCTATTGGCATCCACATAGGAATGTGCTGAAGATGCTTAGAACCCCATAGCAACCACATAGCAAGGGCCAAAGACACCTGCATCCCCTTGACAACCACACCCGGTGTGTAAAATGCACTCGGAACCCCTTGGCAACCACGTAGCAACCTGCCAAAGACACTCAGAACCCCTTAGCAACCACATAGCAAGGGCCAAAGACACCTGCATTCCCTTGACAACCACACCCAGTGTGTAAAATGCACTTAGAACCTCTTGGCAACCACATAGCAATGTGTCAAAGACACTCAGAACCCCTTAGCAACCACATAGGAGTGTGCCAAAGACACTCAGAACCCCTTAGCAACCACATAGAAGTGTGCCAAAGACACTCAGAACCCCTTAGCAACCACATAGCAAGGGCCAAAGACACCTGCATTCCCTTGACAACCACACCCAGTGTGTAAAATGCACTTAGAACCTCTTGGCAACCACATAGCAATGTGTCAAAGACTTTCAGAACCCCTTAGCAACCACATAGCATCATGCCAAAGACACTCAGAACCCCTTAGCAACCACATAGCAGTGTGCCAAAGACACTCAGAACCCCTTAGCAACCACATAGCAGTGTGCCAAAGAGGCGCTTTTGGCTAGAAGGAATACAGCTATGGCCAAAATCTTGTGAAATCTTGCAGATGAGCACTGTTTTTCATACTAATCCTCCACCTCCAAACCTAACCCTAAACCCAACATCTCGCGAGATTTGGCCGTAACTGTATTCAATCTAGCCAGAACCCAGACACGCACAAAACCCCTAAGTGGCCACATAGTAATCGGACAAAGACATTCTAAACCCCTGAGCGACCACATAGCAGTGTGCCAAAGACATCTTGGCAACCACATAGTAAAGTGCCAAAGACACCCATAACCCCTTGGCGACCACTTAGCAATGCCAAAGACCTCAGAATCCCTTGGTATCCACATACATGCCAAAGACACACGGAACTCCTTAGCGATTAGATAGAAACATGCCAAAGACATTCAGAACCCCTTAGCGACCACATAATAAGGTGCTAAAGACATTCGGAAGACGTTAGCGACCACATAACAACGTGGCAAATACATTCTGAACCCCTTGGCAACCACATAGCAACATGCCAAAAACATTCAGAACCGCTTAGTGACCACCTAGTAAAAAGCCAAAGATGCACAGAACCCCTTAGCTACCACATAGGAAAGTGCCAAAGACACTCAGAACCCCTTAACGACCACATAGGAAAGTGCCAAAGACACTCAGAACCCCTTAACGACCACATAGGAAAGTGCCAAAGACACTCAGAACCCCTTAGCGACCACATAGGAAAGTGCCAAAGACACTCAGAACCCCTTAACGACCACATAGGAAAGTGCCAAAGACACTCAGATCCCCTTGGTGTCCACATACGTGCCAAAGACACTCAGAACCCCTTAGCGACCACATAGGAAAGTGCCAAAGACACTCAGAACCCCTTAACGACCACATAGGAAAGTGCCAAAGACACTCAGATCCCCTTGGTGTCCACATACGTGCCAAAGACACATGGGACCCCATAGCGACCACAAAGCAATGTGCCAAAGACACTTGGAACCCCTTGGCAACCACATAGCAACGTGCCAAAGACACTAAGAACCTCTTAGTGAGCACATAGCAACGTGCCAAAGACACATGGAACCCCTTAGCAACCACATAGTAACGTGCCAAAGACACCCATAACCCCTTGGCGACCACTTAGCAATGTGCCAAAGACCTCAGAATCCCTTGGTATCCACATACGTGCCAAAGACACACGGAACTCCTTAGCGATTAGATAGAAATGTGCCAAAGACATTCAGAACCCCTTAGCGACCACATAATAAGGTGCTAAAGACATTCGGAAGACGTTAGCGACCACATAACAACGTGGCAAATACATTCTGAACCCCTTGGCAACCACATAGCAACATGCCAAAAACATTCAGAACCGCTTAGTGACCACCTAGTAAAAAGCCAAAGATGCACAGAACCCCTTAGCTACCACATAGGAAAGTGCCAAAGACACTCAGAACCCCTTAGCGACCACATAGGAAAGTGCCAAAGACACTCAGAACCCCTTAGCGACCATATAGTAAAGTGCCAAAGACACTCAGAACCCCTTTGGTGTCCACATACGTGCCAGAGACACATGGGACCCCATAGCGACCACAAAGCAATGTGCCAAAGACACTTGGAACCCCTTGGCAACCACATAGCAACGTGCCAAAGACATTAAGAACCTCTTAGTGAGCACATAGCAACGTGCCAAAGACACATGGAACCCCTTAGCAACCACATAGCAACGTGCCAAAGACACTCGGAACCTCTTAGTGACCACATAGCAATGTGCCAAAGACGCTTAATACCTCTTGGTGTCCACATATGCGCCAAAAACACATGGAACCCCTTAATTACCACATAGCAAAGTGCTGAAGACATTCAGAATCCCTTAGCGACTGCATAGGAAGGTGCCAAAGACATTCGGAACCCCTTAGTGACCACATGGTAACGTGCCAAAGACACTCAGATCCCCTTGGTGTCCACATACGTGCCAAATACACATGGGACCCCATAGCGACCACATAGTAACATGCCAAAGACACTCAGAACCACTTTGGTGTCCACATACGTGCCAAATACACATGGGACCCCATAGTGACCACAAAGCAATTTGCCAAAGACACTCGGAACCTCTTAGTGACCACCTAGCAATGTGCCAAAGACCCTTAATACCTCTTGGTGTCCACATATGTGCCAAAAACACATGGAACCCCTTAATTACCACATAGCAACGTGCTGAAGACATTCAGAATCCCTTAGCGACTGCATAGGAAGGTGCCAAAGACTTCGGAACCCCTTAGTGACCACATGGTAACGTGCCAAAGACACTCAGAACCCCTTGGTGTCCACACACGTGCCAAATACACAAGGAACCCCTTGGCAAACACATAACTTTGTGCCAAAAACACTGAACCCTTAGCAACCACATAGTACCATGCCAGAGACACTCCAAACCCCTTGGTGTCCACATACGTGCCAAAGACACATGTGACCCATTGGTGTCCACATACGTGCCAAAGACACATGTGACCCCTTAGTGACCACATAGCAATGTGCCAAAGACCCTTAATACCTCTTGGTGTCCACATATGCGCCAAAAACACATGGAACCCCTTAATTACCACATAGTGCTGAAGACATTCGGAACCCCTTAGTGACCACATGGTAACGTGCCAAAGACACTCAGAACCCCTTGGTGTCCACATACGTGCCAAATACACAAGGAACCCCTTGGCAACCACATAATTTTGTGCCAAAAACACTGAACCCTTAGCAACCACATAGTAGGAGGGGTACATGCGTGCCAAAGACACATGTGACCCCTTGGCGACCACATAGCAATGTGCCAAAGACACTCTGAACCCCTTAGCGTCAACCTTCCTGTGTGCCAGAAACACTCAACATCTAAGCAAACACGTAGCAACATGCTAAAATACCTTAGCAACCATATATACTAACACCATTTGCAGTCTTGCATTGTAGTGAGCTGTCTTACACAGGCAAACAACACTCACAAGTTCTTCAGAAAATATAAGTAATATTTATTTAATCATTTTGAGGCCCCTACATAGTTTTTCAGCTTTAAGGACGTGTTTTAATGTGGCATTAATTCATTTATTTCATATAATAATAATTTCTGCGTTTGTGTTTGCTTTTATAATTAAAGTTAAATCAAATGAGCTGTAATGACCAGGACTAATTCTGTAAATTAATAGCTCCGGGAACTAATTTCTGATGTGATGGTTTGGTAATTGTATTTTCATGTGGGAATAAAATGATGCTCATAAACGTGTGGTTTACAGGTGTTATTACAGAAGTGGACGAAAGCACAGCGTTCTCTTGGCCCGCCTGCAGTCACTGTGGGAGTAGCCGTTTAGAGACGGCTCAAGATAAACAGTAAGTCCAGAGATCTTTCCAGGACTATTCTAGATCCAAACGAAGTTTTTTAGTACCATGTAGTTAGTATGCACACTAGTCAAAATTTAAAGTGAATCAAAAACTTTCCTAAGAGTTGCCTGTGTTTTGATCAGTAATGGTAGAGCATTGCCTTAGCAGCACAAAATATCATGGGTTTGAACTCAGGGAACAGACATGTTGATAACAAATTTAGGCTTTGGATAAAAACATCTGTCAAATGCATACATTTTTATGAAGTCCGCTAATGATGTTAATTAAAGGAAAACACCACCGTTTTTTAATATTTTACTATGTTCTTACCTCAACTTAGACGAATGAATACATACCTAACTTTTTTCAATGCGGGCACTTTATCTTTGTACAGTGCGTTGTGAATGTGTTAGCATTTAGCCTAGCCCCATTCATTCCTTAGGATCCAAACAGGGATGAATTTAGAAGCCACCAAACACTTCCATGTATGAGTAAGTATGGTGGCACAAGAATAAAATGTGCCGATTTTTTAAGCGGATAAAAAATGAGAACTATATTGTATGGCGGAAGAGCACTTAGTTTGCAGCACTTCGACCTCGGCGCGCAGTAACATCATCACTCCTGACTACTCCTCCTCTCATTCAAACTTCCGTCAATATTACTGCGCCGAGGTGGAAGTGCTGCAAACTTAGCGCCCTTCCGCCATACAATATAGTTCTCATTTATTATCATCTAAAAAATCTCCACGTTTTATTTTGTGCCACCATACTTACTCGTGTAACTACTCATATAACAGTCTTTAAATAGGGAAAACATGGAAGTGTTTGGTGGCTTCTAAATTAATTCCGGTTTGGATCCTAAGGAATGAATGGGGCTAGGCTAAATGCTAACACAGTCACGACGCGCTGTACAAAGATTAAGAGCACGTATTGAAAAAAGATAGGTATGCATTAATTCGTCTAAGTTGAGGTAAGAACATAGTAAAATATTGAAAAACTGTGGTGTTTTCCTTTAAAATTGTATTTGACTAGTTACTACCCTCTTTCTGACATTTAATATTATAAAAGGCTGTTTGTGTCATTCATTATACCCTAAAAACTTTCATATGTAAATGACCTCACTTGTGATTGGCTGCCATTGCGTGTTAAATGACCAAAAATGTCCCTGTCAAGTTGCTGAACGCTGAATAGGCATTGATATGTAAATATTTCACTTGAATTGTGCAAAAATTAGATCTGTGTTGCAGATCAAACTTTTTATTTGAAAGGTCAACAAAATGCACGTGTTTTGGGATATGGCCCCTTTTCCATACATTTTGGAATGCCAGATGTATGTACAGTACAGGGACTGTCACAGTTTTTTCTCTTGCTTTATATAATCCAGACTCACTTGAAGACTGTGTGGGCCAAACCATCTGCTTTTAAACCACAACTTCTCGTCTTCCACTAGTTGTGTGACGCGCCAGTGAGTCCTTACGTATTATGTAATGACATCGAAAGGTCACGCGTTACAAATGTGAAACGCACACTTGTGGACCATTTTAAACATTAAACTGACACAAAGACATGAATAAGTATCATTCTACATACAACAACTTTCTCCACACTTTTAAACACTGGAGCGGTAGTTTTGCGTACGTCACGCATGACCTTTCGACGTGATTACGTAATACGTAAGGTCACGCTGATGCATCACAAGGCTCATGCAAGACGAGAAGTTTTTCATAAAAAACTTATTTTTTGCGAAAATGACGAAAAGACCCTCATGCCTCGTCTGGGATCGTTTAGAGCCCTTTGAAGCTGCATCACAACTGCAATTTTAAACTGCATTGAAAATCCTGAAATGTTTTTCTTAAAAAACTTAATTTCTTGTTGACTGAACAAAAAAAGACATAAAAATCTTGGGTGACATGCGGGTGAGGGGGTGAGTAAATCATCAGATGTTTTTATGAAAGTGGAATATTCCTTAAATATTTGATACTTGCACACTAAAGCATCCAATAAATATTAGTAAACATGCAAAAACATATTTTGGTCTAAAAATGACTAAAAGATTAAGTAAACACTCCATGGGGTAGTTGACCTGCATGTGTTCAGAGTTTATGCCTCTTAGCCATCATTTTCAGTACAATTACAACCCACAACATTATGGTTGTTTTCACATTCCAGCTTTTAAGAGTAAAGTTGAACTGATGAATCACGGTTTGCCCTGAATCATACATTTAAACTGGAGAAGGCACAAATAACATCTGTAAAAAACAGCAATTAAAGTACATGCTTTGTTGTGTTTAGGGAAGGATTTCACTGTTTAATGTGTGGAACAACGATGGACGAACCAACCACAAAGATGCAGCTCGATGTGTTTCTTAACTGTCCATCACTGAGAAACTGTACGGTCAAAGTCAAGGTGAGATTTATACAGGTTGATCAGATCTTGTGTCATTTTGAATACTTTTTTCATTATACTGTCAAAGAGACGCTTCACCCAAAAATACACTTGTGTCCTTTTAAAACCGAAACGTGAACACAAAAGGAAATGGTTTCCATCACACAGATTTTATGCGCATTTTGAAGTATTGCATAAGAAACGAGTGATGGAAACGGCAAATTTAATTCGCAAAAAGGTTTTTATGCTTGCCTTGAGGTGGTTTTTGACTTGTGCGAAAAAGAGCAGGGGTGCGCGGGGCAAAAACTAAAGCAGGGTTAGTTGTAACACGGACTGTTTACATTGTTGCACAAGGTTGAGCGTTTTGTTTTTCCGGTATTTTTTTCCGCTGCCAAATATGATCTCCCGCAAATTATTGGAAATGTATAATGTTTTTCCAGAGAGTTATTAATGAACACGCGTTTTGGTGGCATGTTAGTAAATTTTTTCATCATATGTTTTTTTTTTGTTCGGTTTCTAAGTTGGGTGTGTAAGATACCAAATCCAATGCTATGTCATATTAATCAGTGTCTTGTTGACTAAAACATATCATCGTTTTGAAATCTGTCTGCAG
This sequence comes from Paramisgurnus dabryanus, assembly GCF_030506205.2. Taxonomy (NCBI): domain Eukaryota; kingdom Metazoa; phylum Chordata; class Actinopteri; order Cypriniformes; family Cobitidae; genus Paramisgurnus; species Paramisgurnus dabryanus. The sequence goes on along the minus strand of NC_133358.1, from coordinate 28,659,003 downwards.
CTCTTAGCAACTTTCTTGGTGGGCTTGAAAATATTTTGACCCAGCGAGGTTAATTGTAACGCTGTGTTACAACAAACCCCTCAGCACTAATGATATGAAAACCGCTAACGTTAGCGTAATTCTTGCCGTTGTTTTAAAAAGGCTACACACGAATGATTGCTGGCTGCCAACAAAATAAACGTGCCTGTCTTATCAAAAATTGTGTGTCAAATTAATTTTTGTTCATATCTTTAATATTGATTGAATAAGGTCACGTCAAAGATTGAAATTATAATGAAATGAATGGCTAAAATCAGACTTTGATGCTCATTATCTCAGAATTTGAATTTGAAACTGTAGTATTGTTATTACAGACTGGGTCACATATAAAAAAAATGATTTGTTATAATTGTGCTGCTTTTTCCTCACATATTTAGACATTTGTATTTATTTATAATTGAACTATTGTAAGAAAAGGGTTGGATGAATGAATACAGTGTAGATACATGTCTATTATAGACAGATATATAAACAATATCCACTTCAACTATATAGACAAAATAGTGTTGAAATATTTGCCTGCAAACTTTTTTTTTTTTAAGTGTTACAACTAACCCCCTGCCTGTTACAATTAACCCCACCGATGGGGTAAGTTGTAACGTTTTGCACTTCTGTCACGTTTGGTGTAATTGTCCAAGAATGGTAAGTACTAGAAACAAACTTTAAATGTTCATTTGTAGCAGAGATGTGTGTGTTGCTTGTGTAAAAATATAATGAATCAAACTCAAATATTTTTTTAATGATTGAGCCAAAAACAGAAAGAGTTAGGTTGTGCCCCGCTCTCCCCTAAATGTGATCTATAAGAGATGGAAACAACATTTGCCGAATAAATTCTGACGTACCTACCGTTAAATCCACGTGACTGATCGTTTGACGTTGTCTTTCCCATATACGGGGGACGGGGCTCGATGTCTTTGCAGTTCCCTTGCTGCTAGTGCCTGCATCAAATATCCTGAATTTCTTTTTCTGTGCACACAGTTTTTGCATTACAAGCTGCACTGCTAGTAAACTAGATTCAGTCCTGTCTCCATTTTTGAACCATGCCCCCTCTTTTATTTATGTTGGTTACTAGGTTATATTCCACCGTCATTCGTTCAAACAAGTTTATGGAAATGCACCTAATTCACATGTTTTTATTATTTGGCAATTTTTTGAAAACAAATTGGCTTTATTTCGAGAGAAACCCAGCTTATGTGTCTGTCTAATTATGATTCACATGTAAAAACTAAAAAAATTAAAGCTACCATGATTTTATCATCCCTGCAAAAACTCAATAACCCTTCACACTGAGTTTATCTACAAGTTCTGTTTGGTTTCCTGAAAGTTTCAGGGCTCATACAGAACAGATTTGAGGAGATATATCAAATAAAATTTCGGAAATGTTGGGTGGGGAATGAAGTGTTTGAAAGGTTTGAGGATAGGAAGATTTGAACATGTTTAAGTATTATGCATATGAATTTATGTAATATCAAGATGAATCCATCAATGTGCATATTTTAGTAAAGTTCAGACTTTCCTGAGAACTCAAAGTCTTTTTGAGATTCGCTGACGTCTGTGTGTTATCAATAATCTTTAATACAGGGTTGCATGAATAAAGTTTTTAACTGTATGTTTTCATGCACATGTGTTTCAGTTGCAACAAAAGACCATCAGCTCTCTCCTGAACTCAACAATAAACGCTGAAGTAATTTTTTGCATTATTTTAAACGTGCAGTGTTTATTTAGATGCTAAATGCTGTGCAAATTACAAGTGCCACGTTTTTAGATATTATAACTCACTATGTTGTCAAAACAATCCTTAACCAAATGTGACCTTGTCAGTCAACTTTAGCTATTTATAACCTTTTCTGTTTGAGCATAAATCGACCTGCATTAGTCTTATGTTGTTTTCATTACGGTTGTGTTTGATTCCCATTTAAGTGTCCCTGGTTTTCATATATCTGATCTCTTTGCTTGAAAGGGTTACACGGTGGAAAGTGTTCTTGGGACAGAGATCGGACCTCTGAGTGCCCTGGTCCATGTCATCAGACGAAGTCACAGTGTTTGGATGGGTTTGGAGGAGTTAACCATTTGACCTGCTTATCTGTTTCAAAACCCAAGATAGTAATCAATCAGCATTGGTCTGTTTTACCTCCAAAGTGATATAAAAAACATAGACACAAATAAAGAAGACTTTGTTTCATAAGCTGTCCACACTTCATAGAGTTTTTGAAAGTTGAATGTTTGTATAAAAGATACTACTGTTGTATTTTTTGTTTTAAATGCCTGACCTCTTATATGCTTTAAAGTCTGTAAAGCAAAGAGTCGCTGCTAGCCATTTAATGGTGATGTTTAGATTAATTTATTTGTTAAAAAAACTTAAATGTTTTTTATCTTGTCTCTTTGATGGCTTAATATTGACATTCAACACTATAAATAAAGTGTTATGCCACCACATCTCTGCATTTTTTATGTCCTATTCTGAAACACGTGCCATTGAGGTGTTCAAGTTTGACAGCTACACCTTTCAATAAACCACGCCCCTTCCGACCCGCCCCTTAAACACATGCGCGTTCTCATGAGGGTTTGGAAATTTCACATGGTTTATTATACACATTTGTACACACTGTAAAATCGTCAAACATGCTCTGGCATTATAAAGACGTTTGAATTATAAAACAGGTACCATAAAAACGTAAGTTATATGAAGCTTTTCCGTAATAATTTAGAATACAAAAAACAAAATTCACAAAAATAAGTCCATTATCCAAGATGTAACTTGATGCACTTATGCTACAGAAATCATCAATAAAGTTCACTGAGGTATGTTGGAGAGAGAATTGGCAGGATTTGGCTGTGGCGCACTCTCGGACGCGCGTCACCGACTGTCAACAGCCGAGCGCGCACCCGCCCCAGTTCCAAACGAGGGATCGGGCAGCTGTTTGAAGAAGTTTCTGAGACTGCTCAGTTCTCGCGTTAACTGATCGATAGTTTTGTGCAGGCGCTCGTTCTCCGCGTTCAGCTCGAGCATCTTCTGTTGCATCTCAAAGTTGCGCTGCTTAGCCTTGTCTCTGCTTTTACGCACGGCGATGTTGTTCCTCTCGCGTCGTTGGCGATACTCCGGGCTGTGTCTGTCCACTGACTTTTTACCCTTCTCCTTTCCCAGTCTCCTGTGGGTGACAGGCTCGGGTTCGGGTGTGGTGGGCGGCGTCGGTTGGCCCGTATGAAGGCTTACCGAGGTCTTTGCGCACGTCTCGATCTGAGATGGTAACGACGAGGAGAGCTCGCTGTCGCTCCAGTCCGCCTCCTTCTTGATCGGCGCGCAAAACGCGCCCTTTCCAAAGCTCACCTCCGGGTGCTGCAGCCTCTCCAAGCTCTTTTGCGCAAAGGTGCCAGCGCTTACCTGTTGCGCATGGTGTGGCAAGTAGAAATCTGGCTTTTCTTGCTTCACAGTGCTGTTAAACAGGTCTGCGAACAGTTCGTCATTGCAGATCTCCAAAGGTACCGTGGACATGGAGTCGATGTAGACGCTGAAGTCGATTGCGCTCTCATCGTCGTAGATGGCAGGGGCGTTGCTCAGCTCCACCATGCTGCTGCCGTTGTCCTCGGCGATGCCATGCTCGGTTCCGGGCATCCTCGCCTTGACATCCCCTGGCGTCACTTTATTATCATAGAAGTTTGCAGGCTCCATGGCCCAGCTCATGTTGCATTGTGGTGAAACGCACTGAGAGTCCAGGTTGTATATATCAGACATAGATATACAGGTGTAAATAATCACTCAGTTGGCAAGAAAAGTAGCAGATCCCTAGTTGACAGCGTCCCCAGGGCAGTCCAAAAGTCCAAAACTTAATCTAGCAACCACGAAGTGACTCTCGCACCTAGTTCGTATGTCCAAAAGCGCACCAATGTGTCCAAGTGGGCACGTCGTCTCGCGCTCTTCTCAACAGGTGTAAAAGTCCTCGTAGCTCTCTATCGAAACTCTCCAGTTCTCGTGCATAAGTACAAGAGCGCCGCTGACGTCAGAGGATCACCACCCCCTTCTGGAAGCCAGTGAATGTCCAGTGTCAGTCACATGTTCCGCCCGGGCTCCTATTTGAGGAGAGACGGGTGTGGGTGAACGCCCACCAGCGCATTCGCTGCAGGAACGCAGACTGTGAAAACTTTTGACGATTTCTTTGAGTTTACCGTTTTGAATAAAGTAAAAAAACAGTTTATGTATTTTAACATTTACATTAAGTCATATTTTGCACCTTTATTAACTGAACATTTTAAATAGCCATATTTAGTCTATATATATATATATATTTTTTTTTATTTATTATTATTATTTTTTTTTTTTTAGAAAAATAGACAATATATTACATTACGTATTTATTTATATAATTTTGTATATATTTATTTTTATAACGTATGTGGAAGTATTAATCTTAGAGCAAAAATCATTTATTATATAATTATATTCTTATAAACACTGGCCAGATGTTTAGAAAACTGCTGTTCTGTTAACTTCAGTCAGGCTGTCACGTAATTACAAAATATGTCTATACAAAAAATACAAAAATAAAGTAGGACATTATTGTTTTTTGGAGCAAAAATGATATATATATATTTGTAAAAAAAACTTCAGATATTTTTTTCTAAATGTATGTTGTTAATTCTGTACTTTTTAGGTTGTATAAAAATGAATGAAATCGCTCAACTTGCCAACCACAAGGCCATCTAGTGGATGTTCCTAGAAACACCGCCATTTTCTCTCTGTTGTTTTAGTTCCCGCGAAAATGTCAGGCGATACCAACTGGTTGATGGGTCACATTTATGTTAAGCCTCCTAAAATTGTTACTATGCGCTCAATAACTTTATACAAGTACTTAATTGTGATATAAACCAAAATATATACACAAGTCCACTAAATAATCCAAGAAACTAAGACTTTGAAAGATTATATATAAACGGACGCCTTATGTGTTCCCCCTTTGGACCGATGGTAAGAAAAGTAGGTACCTGATTGGTCTACAATTCCCCGCGAATCTTGCGTCACGAGCAGTTTCGCGCCACCGTTCACGTTGTGAAGGAAAACAGTGCAGAAGGTAAGTGTTCCATTTCTTTATAATCATATAAACTTTAATGAAAATATTTATTGTGATCGATTGATACATGACATCGCTTTGACTAACAGACTTTTAAAATTGCGCGTCGTTTAGTAACGTTGTAGTTTATTGTGCGGTAACAGTTAAATCGTCTTGGGGAATATATCATATGCGGAATGCTGTTTGTGTCCTGTTCATCCTTTATATACACATGAACCCTAGTTATACTATAGTAATCACATCTTTACCATGTTTTTTTTTTGTTGTTACTCCATATTAATAACGTCCATTTACCATTTACATACCTTGCTCATTCAACTCACCAATTTTTGTAGTATTGTGTTACATAGGTGTTCACGTGTAAAGTCTTTATGCAAGTATTTCAACTTCCTGTCTCTATCTATGCAATAATTATTTGCAAGCTTCAGATTTGCTTTAGTTTTTAAATAGTTTATTTCTGTAAGCTTGACCACGCAATAATACGCGTTTATGCTCCGTCTCAATAAGTTGTTACACTGTAAAAAGTGGATACATGTGGATAAAAATGTATCTTCATTAAAAAGTTTGTGATGTTATGATAGTTACTGTTATCCAGTGTTCGAATTATGTCAAAGCTTATGGGGGGTCCCCTAGCTAAGCCCCACCCCCGGCTAAGCTCCACCCCCCTCATTATAGGGTCGCTGTGATTTCACAACGTAAGATGTGATCGTCCTTGATCAACAATCATCTGATCCTGGTTTTAATCAAAGAAACCCCAAATTACCCTTAACTCAAACTCTAAAAAAATGTTTACCCCTCAAATTAGTGTGAAACACTGGCAAGGGCAGAACTTTTAAACAGAATAGGGGTGAAATAGGGTGGACTCATTCTTAAATTACATAATTTCACTATATAGTAGTGGTTAAATTGATGATTACATTGCGTTTTTTGAGTCATAGATCGAATAATTTTCGGAAATTATGAGCATATAAAAATAGAAAAGAACAAAGTTACAAATAAAGCAAGATCTTATAGTATTTAGGTACATAAATAGAATCAAATGAATAATAACACTGTCTTCTTCACTGTATAAATTACATATAATTAATCTTTTTAAAGATACATAATTTTAAAGATAGTTATCATGCCACCAGGTTCAAGGTTGCTGTCCCCAGCACTCACAGCAGCCCCACTCGCGTAATTTGCGGGTGGTATACGTCCCCACCGCTTTATGACCAAGTTGATTGTGCCCCAACTTCCGATCACGAAGTAATTCTTGCGTTCATAATCATAATTAGGGTCCATATTCATTTAAAACGCATGGACAACGCATGACGCGCCGCCGCCTTCTGCTTTTCAAAGCGGTCGCCTGTGAACACGAGTTTTGTTTTAGACGCGTCTATATTTGAGTGCACTTGCCGCACGTTTAGATTTAAAATAAACTTGAGCGCAACTTGATTCGAACGGCCTCTAAAAGGTAAACGTCGTATTTTTTATATCTACCGGTAAGTTATATATGTAACAATGATTAATCTATTAATAGTTATTCTTCATCTATTTCATGCAAAACTCTAGGGGAAAAAATATAGGGGAAAACATTTGTTCCCTTTCAGCAGTTTTTGAATAAGGTTAATTGAATAATATTAAAATACCTTATGGTAGGGCTGCACGATTATGGCAAAATCATAACTGTTTTAGACTATTTGCATTGAATTGGAAATTATATTTTTGGAAAATATATTAATTGCAAGGCTGCAAAGAATAGTGCACTGAGGATTTAATTATATTATTTTAATATAGTCAGTGGTGAACTAAAGTGGGCCGGTCTAAGATATGAAACTCCAGGGCTGAAAATGAGTCCCACTTCGGCCATGCGACATTTTTCAAAGGTTTAAAAAAACACATGCAAAAGATACTTTCTACAAATTATTTATTTCTGAAAGATGCGTAGTTGAGCGATAGGCTAAGTACTAAAGAGACTATCATTTATTATCATTTAAGCGTGATTTCTTCTGCTTTCCCAATAAAATATTTTGTGTGACTGGGTTGACCAGCCGTCAGTCTGAGTGAATAGCTTTGCCACTGTTATGAAATAATTGTTTGAGAAGATTTTTTAAAAAACCCTTAAACCTAAAGATTACTAAAGATTCTTACCGCAACTGAGATAAAAAATACTCCACACGCAGATAGAGACATTAACTCGTCTGTCAATTCCTCCAGAAAACAGCATGAGGCGCACTTGCGAGTTTCTATATTTCAGACAGAAGTCATTTGAATTATTTTATTGCGAAATTGGGACAAATAACGGACAGTATCGCTTTGTGACACGCAAAATGAGGATTTTAAATTTATGTAGTATTTTAATTTTAATAAAAACCAGGGGACCCCCCTAATTTATATTTTTGTGCTTTATGGGGGGTCCCTTAAGGCTTATAGGAGGTCCGGGACCCCCCCAGACCCCCTTCAATTCGAACACTGCTGTTATCTAGTTTATTTCCATCTAAAAATCAAAGTGTTAATTCTTAGTACCTTAGGTAATGGACCTTATGCATGTATGCACGTTTTATGTATAAAAATGTTAATTTTAAACACAAATTTTTTAATAAAAAAATCAATTTTGCTTCAATGAACTAAAACAATCTTATAATCTTCCTAGATTTGAATCAAGATGTCTTCACCATCATCATCCAAAGGTGGCCGTAAGAGAGAGCGGGGCAGTAACCCTCCAACCCGTGAGTTATTTTTATTTGAGATGCTCGTGTGTATTTTCATAAGTGCCTCCATATTTTTAACTCTTCTTGATCCATCTCTGTTTACAGCCGCGAGTGAGGATCCCCTCTCCCCACCGTCGCAACGTTCCCGTGCCCATGACACATCCACAGAGCTACAGCCCATGCCCACATCTCCAGCCATGGATATACAGAGTCCGGCCGCCCATGACGTGTCTCTGTTCTCCAGTCCGGTGGCCCCTCGCTCTGGTACTGCTCTGAAATTTCATTGGCGCCATGTTTTGTTAAACAGGTGCCGGTTTTTATTGTTAAAAATCTCTTTTGGATACGTTTCAGTTGTTCAGAGTGAGATCGATGCGAGTTCTCCGCTGATGTATGGTACTCCCAGTTCAAGAGTTGAAGGGACTCCCCGCAGCGGCATACGAGGAACTCCGGCTCGCCAGCGGGCTGATCTGGGATCTGTGCGGAAAGCTCCGCAGGTTGACATGCATTCAGAACCGGTGAGGGAAAACTCTTAACAAAAATTTAGAGTTTTATAATCTATAATGAGATTCGAAGCATCAAAGTCTGATTTGATGTCAACAATAAAGATATTAATGTTATGTTTTCACAAAAAAAAAGACTTAAGCCAGAATTTACACATCATGTTATGTATTTTTTTAAATATTTTGTATTCATTTATTTCTCTTCCTTCAATTCTCAGCCATCTGGAGACGGCGTTGCTGCTGGCGATCAGGGTGCAGGGCAGAGACTCGTGATCTGGGGGACGGATGTCAATGTGGGAACCTGCAAGGAGAAGTTTCAGGTATGCCGTTTTTACGGCACATTACAAGTATTTACTGTTGACATCTGTTTTGTTTATGGAAAAATGACCGATTATGTTTTTTATTGCAGCATTTTCTGCAACGCTTTACGGATCCAAACTCAAGAGAAGAGGAAAACGCTGGTCTGGATCTGAACGAACCTCTCTATATGCAGAAACTGGACGAGGTGAGGATAATACTGTGATGTACAGTTAATGCATTAGCTATAATACAATAGCCCAAAATAAAATAACATTTGTACACAACTTTGGGGGTTCATATGGGGTTTTACCTCTAACAATACTTGCACAACCAACTATCACATAAATAGCTTGTTCATGTTTTGAAAAAACAACTGAGACAATAAATGGGACATACTCTCAACTGATGCTGGGCTAAATGTGATAAAGCAATAAAGGGATTTTTCTAAGCCAATTTATATCATCCTACATGTCCTGCATTTGTGTAATAATATTGTATTTGTGTTTCAGATCAGTGTTGTTGGCGAGCCTGTGTTGAATGTGAACTGCAGTCATATTCAGACATTCGATGCTGATCTTTATCGACAGCTGATCTGTTATCCACAGGTAAGATCACCTGCTTTAAAAGAGGGACACGTGTCTCATGAATTCCTTAACCCTGATTGTCTCATGGTTAAAGGGATATAAAAAATATGGTCATTTTCCAGCTTCCCTAGAGTTAATCATTTGATTTTTACCGTTCTGGAATCCATTCAGCTGATCTCCAGGTCTGCCGGTACCACTTTTAGCATAGGTTAGCACAATTCATTGAATCTGATTAGACCATTAGCATCGCGCTAAAAAATAACCAAAGAGTTTTGATATTTTTCCTATTTAAAACTTGACTCTTCTGTAGGTACATCGTGTACTAAGACCGACAGAAAATTAAAGTTTGTTATTTTCCAACTGTCTTCGTACTCGATGTAATTACAGAAGAGGCAAGTTTTAAATAGGAAAAATATTGAAACTCTTTGGTTATTTTTAGCGCAATGCTAATGGTCCAATCAGATTCAATGGTTCATGCTAAGCTATGCTAAAAGTTGTACCGCCAGACCCCCGGAGATCAGCTGAATGGATTACAAAACGGTAAAACTCAAATGTGCAACTCTAGGGAAGCTGAAAAATGAATATTTTTTTTTTTAAAGTGAAATGTCCCTTTTAAAGTCTGTTATTTCTCTTGCTTACAGGAAGTTATCCCCACCTTTGACATGGCGGTCAATGAGCTCTTCTTCGATCGCTTCCCAGACTCTGTTTTGGAGCATCAGATTCAAGTGCGTCCATACAGCGCGGTGAAAACCAGAAACATGCGTGCGCTCAATCCTGAAGGTGAATGAACACGGCACACTTTTAAACACTTGACAAATATCATATTTCTCCAACTTATTTTGCATACTTTTCCTCTCAGATATTGACCAGCTCATCACTATCAGCGGCATGGTTATTCGTACCTCTCAGCTCATCCCGGAGATGCAGGAGGCGTTTTTCCGCTGTCAGGTGTGCGCGTTCAACGCTCGCGTGGAGGTGGACCGTGGACGTATCGCCGAGCCTGCCGTCTGTCGCAACTGCAACACCACCCACAGCATGGCGCTTGTTCATAACCGATCTGGATTTTCTGATAAACAAATGGTTAGTGTTGTGTTATTAGTTTTTCTTAGTATGTAGTGTTGTGAACCAAATTGAAAGGTGAAGAAATGTGATTGAACAAGCAAAACTTAAAGGGGACATTTAACAAAATTTTTTTTAAGATGTCAAATAAATCTTTGCTGTCCCCAGAGTACCGATGTGAAGTTCTAGCTCAAAATATTATATAGATAATATATTATAAATTACCACTTTGTAAATGTGAGCAAAGATTTGCAGTTTTTGTGTGTGTCTTTAAAATGCAAATAAGCTGATCTCTGCACTAAATGGCAGTGCCATGGTTGAATAGTGCAGATTAAGGGGCGGTATTATCCCCTTCTGACATCACAAGGGGTGCCAAATGTCAAGGAGTTATTTTTTCACATGCTTGCAGAGAATGTTTTACCAAAACTAAGTTACTGGGTTGATCTTTTTCACATTTTCTAGGTTGAAAGAAGCACTGGGGACCCAATTATAGCACATAAACATGGAGAAAGTCATTTTCATGTTATGTCCCCTTTAAAGCAGAATTCACAAGCTATGTGTCATCAAACATCTGTGCATTGACTGAGTTGTTTGAAATGTTTTGACAGATAAAACTACAGGAATCTCCTGAGGACATGCCTGCAGGTCAGACGCCCCACACGACAATCGTCTACGCACACAATGACTTGGTGGACAAAGTACAACCTGGAGATCGAGTGAACATCACTGGTATAACTAGTCATCTTTACAAGCTTATTATTTTATTTTGGTGAAATTTGTGTGAATAAAAAGCGTTTAACCAATAAACTTTTTAAAATTACTTTTTGACCAAACACTGCTAAAAATGTCTTTCCATCTTTGTGTCTTGTAGTAATTAGTGTTTTGTGACGAGCATTGACTTGAATCCGTTTACTTTCAGGTATCTACAGAGCAGCGCCCATGCGTCTCAACCCACGACAGAGTCAAGTGAAGTCAGTATACAAGACGCACATCGACGCCATTCACTTCCGCAAGACGGATGAGAAACGTCTTCATGGAGTGGACGAGGACGGCGAGCAGAAACTCTTCACTAAAGAGCGAGCCGCTATGCTTAAAGAGCTAGCTGCTAAACCTGACATCTACGAACGACTTTCCTCCGCTCTCGCACCCAGCATCTACGAACATGAAGATATCAAGAAAGTATGAATTTTTGTGTACCTAGTAAAGCTATTTAATCATGGGTTAGCTAGTTTGGGTTTATAATTAATTTTCCAGCACATGTTTTATCCTCCAGTTTATTAAAGGGCTCTGTGTTTTTGCAGGGTATCTTGTTGCAGTTATTTGGCGGAACGCGTAAAGACTTCACCCAGACGGGTCGTGGCAACTTTCGTGCCGAGGTTAACATCCTGCTGTGCGGAGATCCGGGCACCAGCAAATCCCAGTTGCTCCAGTACGTGTATAACCTTGTTCCACGTGGGCAGTACACATCCGGGAAGGGCTCCAGTGCCGTGGGTCTCACGGCTTATGTGATGAAGGACCCAGAAACGCGTCAGCTGGTTCTGCAGACCGGCGCCCTCGTGCTTAGTGATAACGGGATTTGCTGCATCGACGAGTTTGATAAGATGAGCGACAGCACGCGATCGGTGCTGCATGAAGTTATGGAGCAGCAGACGCTCTCTATTGCTAAAGTGAGTGTGGAGGACAAATAAACTCCATTTTTGGGGGACATTATTGTCTGATGTCGGTTAATTGAAGTTCTGAGCTTGAGTATTAAGTGGTGTTTTAGGGTGTAATGTTAATGCTGTCTTCTGTGTTTAGGCAGGAATCATTTGCCAGCTCAATGCTCGGACCTCCGTCCTTGCCGCAGCCAATCCAGTGGAGTCTCAGTGGAATCCCAAAAAGACCACTATCGAAAACATCCAGCTTCCTCACACGCTTCTGTCCAGGTAAACCATTAGATAAACTGTTCATGTGTTCAATCAACATATCACTAGCCTTGTAAATTCATGTAGATAAAAAGAATATTACCCTATTTTCTGGTATGCAACTATAACTATTTTCATCTTGCGCTCTTGTCGTTTCAAAAATCATAGCAATGGAAGTTGATAAGCTTTGGCCTGAAGTATAGTTTGAACGCACAGCCATCCAATCCATAGTTTATTTGTTTATCGCCTGTAAATGCGATATATATGTTCACAATTTCAATTTGCGCAATTTGAAGTGTCGTGGAAATGCAATAATTGTTTAATTTCTATAATGTACTTTTGATATCTACTGCGACATAATGTAGCTTGTACACGTCTTGGATTTTATCCAATGGGTTTTAATTAAATCATAAAGTTAGCTGCAGTATTGCTCACAGTTTTTATCCCTACATGACATCCAGTTTGTGAGCTAAACAACCAATTTTTCTTTTCTACATTAAACGCACCCATCTCTTCTTATGCGGCAGGTTTGATCTGATCTTCCTCATGCTGGACCCTCAGGACGAAGCGTACGACAGACGTCTCGCTCATCACCTGGTGTCTCTGTATTACCAGAGTGAAGACCAGATAGAAGAAGAACATATGGACATGGCCGTGCTGAAGGACTACATCGCATTCGCTCGCACGACCGTGCACCCCCGACTCTCAGAGGAAGCGAGCCAAGCCCTGATTGAGGTGTGTAAAACTTTATTTAGCATGTAGTATGGTTGCATATGAGTTTTTGTAATATACTATTTGTAATATGTTGGCATGTTGCAGGCATACGTAGACATGCGTAAGATCGGTAGTGGGAGGGGAATGGTGTCTGCGTACCCCCGTCAGCTGGAGTCTCTCATCCGATTGGCTGAAGCTCACGCTAAAGTGCGTTTCTCAAGTAAGGTCGAATCCATCGATGTGGAGGAAGCCAAGAGACTCCACAGAGAGGCACTGAAACAATCTGCAACTGATCCCAGAACAGGATTCGTGGACATTTCTATCCTCACCACAGGTACTTAAAGCAACACTATGTAGTTTTTTTACCTTTAAATAATTTCTCTAAAATTATTTCAGTGATAAAACAACTTTTAACTGGACAAATTGTACTGTTGCTGCAACCTGAGCAGCCTCCTAGCTGCTACAAGCACACTCTGAAAGTGGCGGTGGAGGGTAGGAAACACAGCCCCGCCCCTCCCCCTGCCTGCAAAAGAGTGACTGATACCAGGCACTGTTGCGCTTTTCAACCACATGGGGGAGCTGTAAGTCATTTTTACATGGAAACTACATAGTGTTGCTTTAATGAGTAAAGCGGAAAAATTGAAATGCATTTAGCTTCATGGCTTAATGTATTGGTGTTTAAAATAGTATTAATGTTTATCTTTGTTGAATTGAATACTATGTAAGTTCAAGCAGCAAGTGACTGCATTACAGCAACAAAGCGGGTGTAGCAGCAAAAGACGTGACTGCTATTGGACGCAAATATTGGGTTTTTCAAAGTTTAATTAAACGTTCATGATATATGGTTGCATTCGTGATATTATTAAAAATTTAACTCGTAATACTAAACTATCGACAAATTAATCGAATCGTATTTGCATTGAAGAACCACCAAATACCGTACAACCGGCATAGATAACCGATAGTGTACCGTATCGCAACAAACAGTATGTGTAAATTACAACGAGTCTGATGTTTGTGATTTGTTTTATTTTTTATAGGTATGAGCGCCACAGCACGCAAGCGTAAAGAAGAAGTGGCTCAGGCCCTGAAGAAACTCATTCAAACCAAGGGCAAAACACCAACTATGAAGTACCAACAGCTGTTTGATGATCTTCGTGGCCAATCAGAGGCTGTAAGATTTACTAACCTATTGCACCAATAACATTGAGTGTTTGTTTTAATCCGATTAAAAACTGTTTGTTGTATTGATGATGTAAGGGTTACAAGGTCGTTTTGTGTTTCAGGCCATCACTAAAGACATGTTTGAAGAAGCACTTCGAGCACTTGCGGATGAAGATTTTCTGACCGTCACAGGGAAAACGGTTCGACTGCTGTAAACTTTAATAAATGTGTGCTGTTTTCCATTCGCTTGCTTTATTTGGTTTCTCTAGAGTGATATTTGTTAATAGCTGTATGTATAAAACCTTTCCTGTTGATCAAAAAAAAGCATTTGTAACTATTTTTGTCACGATATCTGTGCTGTTCACATTGTAACTGCCTTAACAATAAAACCTACAAAAAAAATATGTAAGCCATTGTTCAAGCACTTGAATGCATGTGAGAAAAATTTTAAATAAACTTAATTATTACTTCTAACAAGCTTTACACTTTCCAATACACATTTTCATGGGAATTTCAAAAAATGAATTTCTAAAGCAGTCTTTGTCTAAATGTAGATTTTAAGTTTGGCATCGTTACATAATGGTTTTGAAGTAAATATAGCATGTAATGCAACTACACAACCATATTTAAAAACCACCAAGACCAGTATAAGCTGTTCCTCCCAGCCTGGTCCAGCTGATCTTCCAGTCTGACCAGCTTAAAAGTGACCAAAACACAGCTAGACTAGCTTTGCTGGATTTTTCAGTAGGGAATTAACCATAAATATATTAAAAATGAATAATAATCCCTTTATTCAGAGGCATATACACTAGCAATTGGTTACTTTTAGTACACTAAACAATGCTATTAACCTCTTGTATAAATGTATGCATAAACTTGCAATTATATGTAAATAACGCATAAAGGGCTATGCGTCTACTGCACGAGAGCAAATAAAATACACTGTTAAAAATTGTCGTTATTTAGGATCTTTAAAAAGTAAAGTAAAATAATTTCTAGCGTCTTTGCACGAAAGCCACGCCCCTCCCTCTACGCATTAGTCACATGGCGCGGTGACGTCACGCTGTCGTGCGCTTTTGGATTCGGGCAGGAGAAGATGGCGGCCTCCTCAGGTTTGTCTCACAATCCTCTCGTGCCTTCACGGCGGTATTTTATAAACGGATCCGCTCGGCCCGCACTCCCATGACCCCGTGCACATTATCCGAAAGGTTTACAGCGCTCGAACGTTTTTATTTACTTACGTTAACACGCATTCGTGCAGTTTGAACTATGTGTGTGTGTTAGCTTCGGGCTAACGGCCCTCGCATATAACTGTAGTTTAAAAATAACACTGCGTTTAATTCATATATTCACTCATTCATCAATAAATAGACGTATATTCAATTAATACATTCTTGGATTTGCGTATGAATTCAATTAAATACTAAATGTTGCAGTTGGGCGGGTGTATCGAGGCGGAGTGTTGTCGCGCGTGCTGCTGATGTTCCGTTTAGTGTTATGGCAAAACGGGCCTTTAACTGATGTTGTGATGTCCCATGACAATACGAGCTGGTTAACAAATACAAACATAATCGTTTGTGCCTTTTATATGTCACAGATCTGTAGATAATTGCGTTATGGTTGCAATAAATCTGTATGTTGAAAATATGACGCCCAGAAAGCACGCAGTTCATATGAATGAGTTTGTGTGTATGCATGTGCATTTAGTCTTTACGACTCAAATACTTAACTCATTCATGCTTTCCGATCTTTTATGAATATACTGTTGCATATCATTAAGCACATTGTGCGGTTTCAGTATGGTTAGATGTCGTTTTAAGTTTAACTTGTATGTCTAATAATAACCAATCCATGATGGATCATTAAAGAAGTTCATTTTACATTTTGTTTAGATTGTGTTTGTTTATTTTGTTTAGATGTATTGTGTTTAAACAATTGCATATAATGATATTTTTAGAGTACAATGTGGAGATCCAGTTAAAATGTATCTCCAAAGGGAGGATTGGATGCATTGTTACTTTAATTTTGAGTTTTGTGCATGTCTTGGTTTTGAGGAAGTGAGACCAAGATATAGCAGTATGAGAGTCATTTCCTGTATCATTCAAAAAGAGTGAATATA
The DNA here is from genome assembly GCF_030506205.2 of Paramisgurnus dabryanus. Lineage (NCBI taxonomy): Eukaryota > Metazoa > Chordata > Actinopteri > Cypriniformes > Cobitidae > Paramisgurnus > Paramisgurnus dabryanus. Next base: position 28,642,861 of record NC_133358.1, on the reverse strand, counting down.
TATATTTTTTTTACACCTATCTAAACCTGCAAATCTCGCCTCTCCACTATTCGGTATTATAGTATTTGTTGAAATATACCGCAGGTTGTTACTGTTTAGTTTTGGGCAGTACATGTTAAAATTGTACATGCACATACTACACAACAGAGGAATAGGTGTGTTTAAAGATGACTCAAACGTTCGCACATTACCAGTTGTTTTGTCTTTATCAGGGTTTTGGTTCTGAAACTGATACGCCCGCCCAACTACTTTGTTTCCTTTCTATCAATGCATCATATTTGCCACTAATACATTGTTTTATACCTCTACATATATTTAACCCTGAAGGAAAATTTTCATGGGTAGTAGGCTTGGAAGACCTAAGAAAATGTAAATCACAATGGTATGCAATAACCTAATGCGATTAGTACATCAAAAAGTCTTAGGTCAGTAGCGGAGAGACTGCTGAGACAGAGAAAGTGATGCTTTCTTAAAAAAATATTGTGAATATAATTAGCTTTAACTATCTTAGGGATGCCCCGATCAGGATTTTTGCAGCCTATACAGAGTACCGATTTGTTATCTTTATAATCGGCCGATACCAATGCATGATGATACTGATTCTTCAAGTATCAGGTGTACGCGGACAAAAGCCAGCTGTCAAGCCAGCTGGAAAATGCCAAAACTTTAAAATGCATGCAAATAATAAACTTTTGGCATAAAGATGCAATGTCCGTGGTTGATATGTGTTGTATAAACTGTTTGACCAGAGCACGTCCCCAAAGAGGAGCCCTATGATAAAACCGAAAAAATAAACCAAAAGATCGGTTCATGAGATCTGCAAATTTAGCGAGTAGGAGTATCGATAGAGTCATTTAATGAAGTGATCGACCGATACGATCTGCGGCCGATCAGTCTGAGTATTTCTAAACTATATATTGTTGATCATTTAAAAAATATATATTTTAATATAATTTAAATCACCGCATGATTTGCAGTGCAGTATCGTGTGTCGCATTATTTAAAAGGTTATCGCAAATCACCCCCCCCCCAATATTGTGCAGCCCTACTGTATAGATTAAAAAATAGCTTCTACATTCAATTAAATTTATTTATATAGCGCTTTTCACAATTGTTAATTGTTTCGAAGCAGCTTTACATTAATAGATGCAGGAGAAAACAAAGAAAAATTAATGGACAAAATAAGCACAGAATACAGCGGCAAAGATTAAACCGTACTAGCAAGGGTAGTAATAAGGTAACATATAGAAGAGAAGTTAAGCCAATGTCATTCGTATGTCTGCCTTCGTTCGCTACTTCATTACTAGAGCAAGCTCCTGATTGGTTAGCGCAGCACAAATATCCACTAAAGTTCACATTTTTAGGTTCGCGCATCAAACGTCCAAAATGCTCAATAATCGTGCCGCAGGATGTCTTTCGCGTCTTTGCAATGATGACTTAAAATGTAAATCCCTAGCATTTAATGCTTAATTGGTGTCTGGTGTGAAAGCACCTTTAGAGAATGTGCTGTTTTCACTACGGATGCTCCGATTGATTGGTACTAGCTAAATTTGCCGATCTCATGAACCGATCTTTCTATTTACTTTTTCAATCATAGGGCTCCTCCTGAATGCGGCTGCAATTAGAGACCAAATTTTACGCAGTGCGGGCATTTTTATAACCCGTTGCTCATGTGCGATGTGCAGTTTTGGATTCTCTGAATAAAATAACTCTCTGCTTTTCACTGAAGAACTGTTGTACTTCATACAAATGTGTGTATATTTAATTCATACAGTAAAGACTGAAGTGTTTTATTTTCATTACTTTTAAAGGCATATTAAATTTCTTTTGCAGAAGAAATATTTGTTGTGCAAATTTATTAGATTCTTTATTAAAAAAATAATATACCTAATTACTGCAAGTAATATAACAAAGGCAACATCTGTGGTATTACTTTATCTAGAAAAAATGTTAACAGTTACAGTCATCAAAGCATGCAAATCAGCTTAAAGAATTGGTATCGGGCATAGGTATCGGCCTATCATGAAGACAGCAGTACTCTGTATCGGCAGCAGAAATCCTGATCGGAGCATGCCTACTAGTCCTGCAATATGTCTTCCCAAAAACAGTATGGATAATAATTAAAGCGAAAATAGAGAAGATTCACAATGCTGTCACTGCTTGACATATAAAATGAACTGCCAGACGTATGTTTACTGACTTCAGGAGATACTGTGTGGTTTATGAATCATCTCTGGCTTGTTGCAGGAGTCAAAGTTCCTCGTAATTTTCGTTTGTTGGAAGAGCTTGAGGAAGGGCAGAAAGGTGTTGGTGATGGCACAGTGAGTTGGGGTTTGGAGGATGATGAGGATATGACTCTCACACGGTGGACAGGCATGATTATCGGACCTGCGCGGGTAAGTTTCTCTGTTGAACTCATTTAATGTGACGTTATGACATAACCTGCTGACAACAGAAACTGTAATTACAGTCTTGAATTACGCTTCACTGCACGCCTGTGTATCAAATCTTTATCTAGTGTGACGGGAAACTCAAGAGACAATGCGCCATCCTCATACCATCCATACTTATCAAACATGACAGATGGAGGTGTGGATCAGGGATAAAGATGAAGGCCATAAAATGAATGACCTTTGATAAGAGTTGTTTATTTATTAAGTTAAATCTTACTTGGTGTATTGCTGCTTTAATGTGAGAGGGAATCATTTTAAACACTTTGTCATTAAGGGTTTGTTAACACGACATTTGTTTCAACCATAAACGGGAATGTGCAGTTTAGCTGTTCATTTACGTGACAATTTTATGATGGTTTTCAAAATGATGCCTTTTTATCTCTATGGTACTACATAACCACATGAATTAATAACACCAGTGTAACAAAACAACAATGACAAAGTTAAAATTTTTTTGCTGCTTTATAGTCCAGGATCACTTGTTGTAATAAACCTAGTTTATTGTCTGTCTAAACAAGCTTTTGCCGTCTTGTTTATATTTAGCAATTTGCAGAAGAATGTGTATGTGCGCAGAAATGCAGTGTTTCTTTACAATGTAATGCTGCGTTCACACCAGCCGCGTTAGAGGCATCAAGCGCGAGTGATTTCAATGTTAAGTCAATGTAAAGACGCGTTAACGCGCGTCTGGAGGTCTCGCAGTGCGAATTAGGTGTTTATTGAACGTTTACACATACTGTTTGATTGTTGCCGCAAGAAACTTCTGCAAGTTGAAAAATTTGAATTTTGGCAGAAAAATGCGCCGCTTTAACCAATCAGGAGCTTGCTCTAGTAGTGACATAATTACAGGAAGCGAGCAGAGTTGCAGAAGCCCCTCCCATGATGCGAATTTCCACGTGAATGCCTAGATGATTAGAATTTCATGCGCGGCTTTCACACGCTATTGAAGCGAGTACACTCAAAATGTTCAAGCGTTAGACGCAAATTTGACGTCTCAAACGCGTTTGGTGTGAACCCACAGTAACATTGCCAGCTACTGGCTTGGCTTGCATAATGCAGCGTTTTATGATCGTTTTGAAAACTTTGTCGAGTGCACATAAGATTTTTCAAAAACACAAAAGAAAAACGTTTCTGTTTTTACAGCTTTACATTGTCGTGTAAACGTAGCCTTGTTAGTACTCGATAACTGTATTCCAGTTAGCTCACCTTTCAGCGGGGTTAACCAGATTTTTGTTAGGTTTCATATTATTTAACAAACAAAAAAATTGAAGAAACTGCATTTAAAATGATTCATTAGGTTTTAAAATTGTACTTTTTATTCTCAGGTTTCCCAATGTTTAATATTTTGATATTCAATTATGATTTTGTGGCCATGAAAGTTAATGAAACATAAAAAAATCCATTGCCATTGTCTAGTTATACTGAGCTCTGCGATATTTCAATAGCTCGATTTGAATGCAATCAAGAACGACGGAAAGTCTTATGCAAAAATCATGGAAATGAATTGTGGTGAGTGTGGTTGTGGGAACACGAGGCTCTGGTCTCTGAGCACTGCAGTGATTTCAAATAAATAAAACAAGTTAAATAAGATGGTGCTAATTAAAATCATAAAGCAAATTTAATTAGACTCTTGCATAAGCCATCTGTATTTGAGCATAATGGACTCTTATATCCTATAGATGACTCGAGATGTTATGAAAGTATGAAGATCATTGTGTGGGTATGTTTTCTTTGATGTTCAGATCAGATTATGTTTCATCAGCTCTAACCTTTCGTCTGTTTTCATTTCGCAGACTAATTACGAAAACAGAATATACAGCCTGAAAGTGGAGTGCGGACCTAAATATCCCGAATTACCACCGAATGTTAGATTTGTAACAAAAATTAGCATGAATGGAATAAATAATTCCAATGGGATGGTAAGTGAAGTAATTTATGTTTTAATATCAAGTATCTGAGTATTATCATATTGCTTTTATAAAAGACAGCATTTTATGCACATTGTTACACAGCAGTGAGGTTGCAGGGTTTCCAGATTGATGCTCATTAGTTTTTCAGCATTGCAGAGGAGGGATGGTTTTCAGTGTAGCCAAGCTGAAGTTATATTGACGTTTTATTCTAAATATGCTGTACTCTGCTCAGGGTTGAATCAAAATATCTGTACTGCGTAAAATCCAAGATGTTCGGTTTGAGTATATTATATCCCAGCACAAGAAGTGGAATTTCCCAAACCAGCACCAAGTGTTTAGCACTTAAGAAATGTAGGTCTACTTGGTACATTTTTATTGTGAAATTGGACAAACTGTCATTTGCCATTTGTACATCCCTAACAAAATGTGTAGCAGTCTTTTACAATAGATAAGTGTATTATGGGACTGTTTCTGTAAACAAAATCTATCTTTCGCTCTACTTAATAAAACTGTCAGTTTTGTTGTTTTTGGCATATTTGGTTGATAAGAATCTCACTTGAGACTGGGCATGTCAAGCATGTCGGTACTTCAAATACATCTAATTTCAAGCTGATACTAAAATACAGCTTTCTGCTCAACACACTTAGGAATACAGGGACAAAAGCTGTCACTGGGGTGGTACACTTTTAAATAGTACTCTGTGTACCCAAAGGGTGCATATTAGTATCTCAAAGGTACATGAAAGATACTTAGCTGTTTTTAAATAGTACATATTAGGATCTTTTTAAAGGGACACTCCACTTTTTTTGAAAATATGCTCATTTTCCTGCTCCCCTAGAGTTAAACATTAGATTTTTTACCGTTTTGGAATCCATTCAGCTGATCTCCGGGTCTGGCGGTACCACTTTTAGCATAGCTTAGCACAATCCATTGAATCAGATTAGACCATTAGCATCGCGCTTAAAAATAACCAAAGAGTTTGGATATTTTTTCCATTTAAAGCTTGACTCTTCTGTAGTTAGATAGTGTACTAAGGCAATGATATTACGCACTGCCCGAAAATAGTCCCTGCCATTGAAAGTTACTAAGGGACTATTTTCGGCTGCTGCGTAATATCATTGCACCTCCAGCAGCCATGTTACAGCAGCAAAGTCCTTGATTATTACGATGTAACTACATAAGATTCAAGTTTTAAATAGGAAAAATATCCAAACTCTTTGGCTACTTTGTAGCTTGATGCTAATGGTCTAATCAGATTCAATGGATTGTGCTAAGCTATGCTAAAAGTGGAGTGTCACTTTAAAGGGTACCGTCCTAGTGACAGCTTTTGTACCATATTTTCTGACAGTGCATGGACTCGATTAAGACATTTAAGTTAAACTAAGACATTAACCCCTGGTTTCACAGACAAGGCTTATGACTAGTCCTAAACTAAAACACATGTCTATGCTGTCTCAATATGCACTCTAAGAAAGGATGTGTTAATTTTAACACATTGTTTTGTCCTAAAATATTTAACACATGTCATTTCGTGTTGCTTTTGTGTTCAAATAAATTAAAGGGACAACATAAGATGTGTTAAAACAACACAAAGTGTGTTCTTCCAAAAATAACATACAGATGTGTTAAGGACAACACATTAGATGTGTTGACCTTAAATAGACACAAGATGTGTTATTAACACATTCGATTTAAGAGTGTGTGAAGCAGCTGGACGGTTAACTCCAAAAGTAAATAATATAATGTAAATCACAAATAATTATGGGATTGATGTTGTTAATAAAAAAATCCAAAATGAATGGCTAAAGGACACATCAACTTATCAATTTTAAAATCTCTCGTAGTTATAATCCTGATTCGTTTTCTGATTAATTGTGCAGCCCTACTGGTGTACATCTTAAGATAAAACAAAGGCACTGATATTTTTTAGTTATATAAGCGCAAGTTGTTTACTACCGAGCCCCTAAAGTGACATTGGAGTAAAAAATCTAAAGTTTAGTTTCACGTGCGCACGCAAAACTAAACGTAGTAGTTTCATGTGCGCACGTGAAACAAAACTTTATTTAATTTTTTGCTCCTGTCCCCTTAGGGGCTCTGTAGTTTTCAGTTAGGACAGTGTAAACAAGAATTTTAGTCTGGGACTAGATGTAAGGCCGATCTGCGAAACCAGGCCTTGGTGTATTTCTGACTGTTTGTTGAATTGTTTTTGGGAACGTTTGAAGCAATATTTACTTAAATGAGTACCACTTTAAGCCTGTTAAAAGTTAAATGTTACCCTGGACCACAAACCATTCATAAGGGTCAATTTCTTAAATCTGAAAGCTAAATAAATAAGATTTCTAGTAATGTATGCTTTGTTAGGACAGTATATGGATGACTATTTGAAAATCTAAGGTTGCCAAAAATCTAAATATTGAAAAAATTTGCCTTTAAAGTTGTCCAAATAAAGTCCTTAGCAACACATATTACTAATGATATTTTTTTGTTTTTTACGGTAGGAAATTGACAAAATATCTTCATAGAAAATGATCTTTACATGCCTAAAGATTTTTGGCATAAAAATCAATAATTTTGACCCATACAGTGTATTGTTGGCGCTTGTTACAAATATACTGGTGCGACTTATGGGTTTTGTGGTCTAGGGTAACACAATAATGTTTTACTTAAGTAAATAAATGAATGTACAGTATTGCTGTATTCAGCAGCATTTAAGCTGCTAATATTGTTTTGGTATCGGATTTTGTAAAATTGCACTTGTATTAGTAACAGGTATTGTACCAATCGTAGTTAAGACCAGTGATTCAGATCCTTTTGCATGCATTCAAATTAACTCATTCACCGCCTGCCTTTTTGAGAAAAGTTGCCCACCTGCATTTTTGTGATTTTAACAAAAGTTTCACAAAATTCCTTGCAGGAAAAATGATCTTCTATAAATATATAAACATACAAATTATATCAAATTAAAGAACACACCTTCTGCTTTCAAACAAACAAACAAACAAACAAAATGGGGAAAAAACGTTTCATTATATATTTACTTTTTCCACTTAATTTAACCACTGAAATATGGATATTTCTCTTCAAAAATACAACATTTTGAGCAAAAAGCTTAAAAAATTGCGTTTTTGAAAAGGAATTTATGTTAGAGATCAGACTCAGAATGACTATCAAACATAAAGGCAGTTAAAATAAATCATTAAATCTTTTTAACTTCCGTTTTTGATAAATTCGGTAAAAGCGGTATTACACTTTCACTTTGAAATTCGTCCAGAAAGGCATTTTTATTAGTTAAATATTAACTCATAATTGACGAGATAACTCGTCAATGGCGGTGAATGAGTTAAGCATCTTTTATACAATGTTAAACAGGGGGCCTCCAGGAGGTTCTTGGGGATCCCCAGAATATTAAGAGAAAAAAGACAGAAAAATTAATTGGGTGTTATCTCTCATTTCTTGCTACATACATTGCATAATAATTTATATTTGCTATGTTTGCTATGTAGTGCCCTTTTTTCTCACTTACTGGGGTTTATAAGGCAGGATTTCTTGGAAAGCTACTATGAAACAAGATTTATGGTTGCTGCAATACAAATAAATTTGAACGTACAATGCATATCTTGATGTTTATACATCCAGCATTACTCTATATTTTGTTATACATAAACATATTATATTGTACAAATTGCTATTTAATTTTAGGTTTAAGGATACCTCACAAAAGCCTCATCTTATTTGGGTGTCCTTGGCATGATTAAGTTTAAAAACCTATTATAATTATATTTTTTCAATTATTGATGGATTTTTTGTGAAATATTAATGGACTATTTCAGCATGTAATAAAGTATGCAGCTCAGATAGTGAGCACTGTGTAGTTGAAATCACATGACTCATTACCGCTGTCCTCTTCCTCTCTCTTGTGTCTTTGCAGGTGGATGCACGTAGCATACCAATTCTAGCGAAATGGCAAAACTCATATAGCATTAAAGTCGTTCTTCAAGAGCTAAGGCGTCTTATGATGTCCAAAGAGAATATGAAGCTTCCCCAACCACCAGAAGGACAAACATACAGCAATTAATTGTAAATGATTGTGACCCTCTGTCTTAAACCTTACTCTCTTAGAAACGTCTTGTAAATCATCAGAAACAAACAAACATCGGTCACTCAACAACATCAGTCTCCAATACTGGAGCATGATTGGACCTTTCTATTAGTTTAGCTTGAGAAACAATGAATGCCTTTAAATGTGTGGCAGCGTCAGTTCTGTTTTACAATTCTGAGTGCACAAATCTCTCTCTTTTAGTAACGTTACATCGACCACGAGCGTATGTTGAAGAGCTGAATTCAGTCGAAGAAAGAAAGGCACGTTAGAACGGTGAGGTTTATACAGATATATACATTTTAAGTTAAAGCAACTGGATGCCAAATTTCAAAATTAGGATGCATATGCAACGGCATGCTTATTAAGAAAAAAGCTTTTTGGGAAAACGAAAGTTGTACGTTTTTTTGTGTGTGTGTGTGTGTGTGTGTATCTGAACCCCTCACTGAGAATAAAAGTAAAGGGTCCTTAAAAGTGTGCCTGTAGAGTACTAGTAGTATTGCAAACGAGGGGAGTGCTTCTGAACGTTTTCTTCATTTTTGTTTTAAACGTCTGTATTTGACACAATAGCAGTTTGTTTCAGCGCGATAGCTCTTGTATTCGGATGTTCTGTTCTAAAATCGAAACATGCGCTTAACTCCTACATAAAATGGTTGTATTAAAAATGTGACTCCTCAACCCGCTGTCAGAATTTGTTTGTATATCGGTCTATCACACGCCGCAAAAAATGCTGAGATGTTACTGTACGAAACGGCAAACCCTTGCCATTCAAGGACTGGATGTAGAGTTTTGCCTCGCTTGTGATTTTTAAAATGCCAAACCTCCTGAAATGTTCCAGTTAATGCCCACAGATATGTTTTTTTCATATCACAAACACTGAATGTTACGTTTATTTAAAACTGTAGTGAAGAAATAACCTCTTAAACATTGTAAAAGGACGTGCAAATCGCATTTTAAAGCGAGTTCGAAGTTGTTGTTATGGTAAGGGTTTGCTGTACAAAACTTGCACAGTGCTTTAAAACTCCACTTATACCTGCAATAGCATGCTGTTATGTAGCTCTCATTAAATCTGAATGTAGTACTTTAGCATTTATAACATTAGCAACACTGTTATAATCCTTAGGTACTCTTAACAAACATAATTGAATTGTGATTCCAGTGACTGGTGGGGGATTGTAGTATTGTTCATTTCTGCTTGGGTGGGCTATGACCATTTCACTAAAGTCTTCATTAGCAAAAAGAATAGGCTGTTACTGTGCAAACTAATATATGTAGTGGCAATTTCTTACCGTTTTTCAGAGCCACAATCACCCTGCTGTGTAATGAATCTAAGAGTCATTTTCTCCCTGTTCATTTTACTTTCTTCTTCTTTTTAAAGACATAACCAAATTAAGTTGAATTTGTGACACCGGGGCTATGTTCAGAAATAATAAAACAACCATTGTGGAACACACATTGTTTCTCTTTGCTCATTTTAATGCAGGCATTATTCAATTATAAAATCACAGCAAATTGTTTAATTTATGTCCTTTATTTTAAATGGTTCTTCTTTAGCATACGTTTAGAACTGTGGTCACCAACCCTGTTCCTGAAGATCTACTTTGCTGCAGAGTTCACCTCCAACTCACCTCCCAATCAAACAAACCCGAACCTGCTAATCAAGCTTTTTATGGCTACCTAAAAATTAGGGGCAGGTGTGCCGAAGCAGGGTTGGATCTAAAGCAGATCTCCAGGAACGGGGTTGGTGACCACTGGTTAAGACTAATATTGCTTTCACCCAAAATGAAAAATCTGATGTTATGTGTTATTGTGTCAACACACAATACAGGTGAAATGGACTTCAAGTGATACTCCAGCCAAATATCAATATTACCCCATGATTTACTCACCCAAAAGCAATCTGAGATACACATTATGTTTCAGACAATCACATTTGGAGTTCGCTTCCGGTAACGGCGCCTTGTTGGACTCATGCGATTCACACTGCGCAACGCGCCCATGGCAAACAACGCTCACTACCTTAAGGATGTGTTCAAAACTGCGCCCTGTCTCCTATATAGTGCACTGTATTTGGCATATATATTTGGAACAACTTAATTTCCTACATTTGTTTACAACTTTTTACCCACAATGCACTTTGACTTTGAGGATAAATTCAGTTTACACTCGCTCACTAACTATTTCCCATTAACGTATAACTGGAATTAGCTAAAGGATGCTGACAGTAAATACCACAAATTTATGTTTATATACACTTTTGTTAGTTATACTTATTTTTTTTAAATGCTATGCGTTTTATTTTAAATAAACTACAACAATAGCAAATAAATATGACAAGCAGTTGTTTTGTTCTATTTATTATCAACTAATTAAAGTCGCCATGAAACGGAACTATCAATTGCCTAATTTTCTCCGTTGTGACTTATATCCGAGTAAAACCAGCTTCTGAAATGAAATAAGTCAGGACTTGATTTGAACTTGTGTATCGAGATCTGACCCCGCCCACCTGCCATACCATATGAACGGAATTAAAGAGAAATCGTTTTGAGGACGGAGGGAGATTTGCGTTTTTGATAAAAGATTATGAGGGCACATTCATTATATTTTTTAAATAATGAAGCTGTCCAATATGTGGTTTGTAAAAAATACCACAATATTACAAAACATTTTATTTTCATGACAACTTTAAATAAACATGACAAATGTGACAAACAGTAAGAAAGTAAACTTTACCCTTTTACAGTACAATCCATAAAGCCACACAGGTTTAAGGGTTTATGATGAATCTCTGCGACAGATCTCAAAATCGGTCCCTTATTTTCGTTTACTACTTTACCATAGTGGACTCAAATGTTATTCTTTATATAGGTAATAGTAAACGAGTGAGCGATTTTGGACAAAAATCTCTCAGGAATTGAATGAGTCCAAGATGGCATTGTTAGTCATTACAGTTTATAACATTTGAAATACAAATATTTTTCTTATAAAAACGCATTGATTACCTTTATTAACCCCTTGGAACCGTGTGGATTACTTTTTTGAAGGATGAATGCATTTTTGGGGGGTTTAAAGTCAGAAGTTGTTCCCTGATCCTAGTTTTCTACCATTATAAAGCTTGGAAGAGCGAGATCATTTACTAAAATAACTCCAAATGTGTTTGTCTAAAGATGATGGACATGTGTTTGTCTGATTGCTTGAGGTTGAGTAAATCATGGGGTATTTTTCCTTTAACATTCTGTGTAACATCTACTTTTCTGTGCCACGGATAAAAGGTTTGAATCAACATGAGAGTGAGTAAATGGTGGGGGTTTACATCAGTATGAGATAATATTGCATAATAATAATCATAAATTAGCAATGTTTGAGCATTCGTCCATCATTGGAGCTGTCTGTTACTGCTAACCTCTTGAATGCCTCAGTTAAACTTTATGGCAATTCTACAGTTTCCACTGGAAGGTTTTTTGTACAACATACTCTGTCCAACAGATTTATCAAAAGATATCTTAAATACTTGAAGTTACCATTTCTGGTGAGAGATGTTTAGGATGCGTTTACACTAAAATCATAAAGAAGCCTCATAATGTATGTGAACATATGTTTTATAAAATTAGATTTATACATCATCTGAAAGCTAAATAAATATTTTTTATGTATGGTTTGTTACGATAGGACAATATTTGGTCAAGATACAACTATTAGAAAATCTGAGGGTGCAAAAAAAAATCTAAATATTGAGAAAGTCGCCTTTAAATGAAGTCCTTCGCACTGCATAAACTCACAAAAATTAAGCTTATTTTAATAAAGAATATCTTCAATGTCCCCTTTAACCACTAGCCAAACTGATAAATTAATACAGACCGGAAGTTCACTTGGGTTCACGCGCGTAATCACGACGTGGACCAGCAGGGGCCCTGGCAAATTTAGGCTACTGTATGTACATGTTTGATATAATTTTTATTTTATAAAATAAAATGGCACTAAATAATGTGAAATAAAGTGTTTTTTAACAATTTAAAAAAATAAATGTTTAACAAATAAATTATGCTAAAACAACGTATGCAGTCACGTGTATACTCAGACGTCATAAATGGCCATAATCCGAATTTGTATTTCGATGATGTTGTGGAAAAACGTTCCCAACGGAAATCACTAAAGATCAGCTGAGGTAAAAACCAACGTTTTTTATACTAATCCTGTCAGTACTTGGCACCTTAAAAAACGAGCTGTTATTGGTGTTAGACGAGATTTTGTGAGACTATATCCTAATATGTAATGTTTAAATGCTGTTACTTTGAAAAGTTGTGAAAATTACACGGTTCTCAATTCAGAGAAACCAACGTTGAGACTAAAAACCGTTAAGTTAACGTCTATATAATTGTAATCGTAATGCCATAACCTCTTTTAGAAGCTGGCACGGTTTGAAAGAAAAGAAATTACCAGACAGTTGCCAGTAATTTATGAAATTACCAAGATAGTCAAATAACTAACCTTTTGGTTATCTTGCAATGTTAGGAGATCGTAGAGGTGACGATGTGAATTCTACTATATAACGGTAAGTATCCTTCTGTGACGTAACAGTTGCCAGCTGGCATTTCAAAAGACTATAAATGACGAATAAATGACGTGTTACTGCTTGTTTTGTAAAGAATGTGCTGCTAAATGCAGAAATGTAAATAATATCAGGAATATTTCCCTGTAAACTGATATGGACAGGTCAGTCGTTTTGAGATGTTCAATACTGGCGCGAAAAAAGTAAATATTGTATGCATTTATACGTGCTTTTTAACGCAATTTAAAGCACTTCAAAGTCATAATCCTTCCCTGGCCGCCATTTGTATAATTCTTTGTAAGATATGAATAAAGCTTCCTTAGTACATTGGAGCTACTGTTGCATTCATAAACGCATGTGGTATAACCTTGATCAGTTTTATTGATCTGTCTGTCAAGATCAGCCAAATGTGTTAAAGCACGCCCTTGTGCGGTGCGTGCTGTATTTTTTACGCCTTTGATTATGAAGGTATATTTGGTGCAAAACAACTGCACACCTGTGACAGTGGAATTTGTATTTGTAGAGATTATCCACACATGTGTATCAGTAAACTTGAAGTCGCAGAGGACAAGATGCAAACTTGTAGATTTTTTTTCTTTCCCTCAAATACAACACAACAGTTACACATTCACAAATCCTTCAGTGCAGCTGCACAAATCCCATTTTACAAATCACAGATTAAGAAACTCACAAGTTCACATTTTTTGCTACAATTGATGCAGTAAATATGGTGCATAACCTACTTGAACGCCTGCATCAAATAATGTGAAGTCACACACAAATTTTGTACATTTGCAAAATCAGTTTGTGCATCTGTGCGATGAGACTTGCATGTGTGTACAATTTATTTTTCACAAATATTTTTTTATTTTTTAAATATTTTCTAGCCCAAACACAAGTACATAAATACAACTGCTTGAATCTGCTGCTACGAGTTTCAAATACTCTTTTTCGTGTGCTCTCTCTTCTGCACCAAATATCTCGAGATAAATGGTGCGAAAGTGATTTGTATACCTGTAGGCTTTGGCGAGCACTGTTCAGCACTGCCCACCAGGTGGCGCCCCCGACACTCACTGAAGCAGAGTTTATTAATTATTACCAATGTTTCAGCAAAGTAAATCGCCTTTATCAAAGTATTATTTTCACCAAGTGGAGAACAATATAAATGGGAGTGCTAATTATACACACATGAAGGTAATTACATACAATACTCCAATGATTCATTAGTAAACAAAATATAAGTTTCATAAATTTCAAACCATCAATATAAGTAGATTAAAAAATACAAGCAGCAAATACACACATAGGCCTACATTTAAATAAGATACCAAATGATGTAAGTCCCATTCATTTTTAATATCATAAAACAAATTATTTTATTTTTCAGACTAATTTTTAATTCAAACAGGAGGTGGGGCCATGGGAAGAACGTTTGTGATTTCTTTTGCAAAATAACCTTTTTTTGAAGAAAAATATGTGATTTATATTTAAATCATGCTTTTTCTTCTAATATACTAATTTGGATGATTATTTCTGTCTTTTTGAATCGGGTTACTGAACAACTAAATTCTTTTTATTATTATATAAACAGTTGTTCTGATTTCTTAACATTTACTTTGGATGCTAACCCAAATCAAATCAGCTTTTTAGACTTGTGGATAGCTCGTAATTGTTTATATAGGGATCCGATTAAAAAACCTACAGCTCGTAATACACTATTGAGAGTGGATTCTTATTGTCATGAGCAGGGCCGTATGCAGGATTTTATAAATACTGAGGTCCATATGTATTTTTTTAGGGCATGCACGCCAGGAAAAAAATTCTTATTTCTCTGCTCTACATATATGACTTCTAACACATCAGAAAAAAAACAATCAAATAAATATAGATTTCAAACCATGTCAGTATGCGCAAGACTTGTGTTGTTTATTAGTAAGACATTGAAATAATTATGTTACCACCCTGGGCACTGTCAGTTAAGTAAATATAGGCTAACTGAATATAGGATCAGTTTAGTGAATTAACCAAAGGCTATCAAGAATTTGTTTATTAAATTCATTCACAATATGCACACACTTATTATACATTTAATATGCTGAAATACAACATCAATATTGCAGTGGCAGAACTAGAATTTTATAAATGGGGTGGCCAGGCTACTTTAGGGGGTCCATATCCCATGAAAGAAAACGATATGTAATTATTATAATACTTCACATTACCCCATATTAGATAAATATTCTTCTTGCCCTGAATTCATTACATGCATTATACTAACTGTAAGATACAAACATAATGCAAGGCTGAACTTGCATAATAAACCAATAATAAACCAACTTACTTCAAAGAGCAGAGCTCAACATTAAGGATTGTTGGCAAAAAAAAAATATTTATTTAAAATTAAATATGGATTAATCTTTTTTTACGAAGTTACAGTCAGGACCAGTGAGTGATTTTCTCTTCTTTTGTTATTTAAGTAACTTTAATGACTTCAACAGGTACTGTTTTTTAGACTTTAAGACAGAATGTAATAAAATGTTTACATTCGGAAGACATATTACGACATAATCAGTAGTTTACTATGATACTCACTAAAACAGTCCGGACCTCGATGGTGGGTACGGCCAAGGTCAAGAGTCCTATCTGTGTCTGCCCTATTTCCCTCTTATTCCTTTGTTGCCCCGCCCCCTTTTTTGTTGCCATGGACATTAATTCATACTCCACCCACTGCCCATCTGTTTCCATAGTAATTAATTGTTTCTGTTCTGTCATTGGTTCTTGTCACGTTTAATTACCCTGCCTGTTGATTGCCTGTTTGTCAGCCGTTGTTTTATGTTGGTTGTTTCCTGTCATGTGTTACTGTTTGTGTTCTTGCCTGTGCTCCTGTACCTTTTTTGGATTTAATACACTTAAAAACTGCATTTGGATCTACTCAACTTGCCATGTCTTGCCTTCCTGTGACAGTTATCATCCGTTAACATTGAAGAAAAGTCTTCCTTAAGGTCAAATGTAATATATAAAGTCTAAAAATAATATATAAGGGACCAAATGATTTTATTAAGAATCTTAATGATATGGAAATATCTTTGGGATTCACCCCCAAACAAATACAAGCTTATTTATTTGATAACATGTCACTGTGGTAAATCATATGTAGGAAAAAAAATAGAGAGTATAAAACACACACACAAAACATCAGAGTGCAATAATATGCAGAAATATGAACCTGGCATTAGCACTGCATTTTGTTGAACTTAATCATCCTATTACTTCATTATTGTATATAGGAATTGAGAGGGAATTTCCATCTAGAAGGTGAGGTGAGTTTGACCAATTTTTACTTGGACAGAAGGCCTTTTAGGTATATTAAATGTGAACATTGGCACACATGGTTTAAAAGTAGATTTTGATTTGGGTTGTTTTTATAGGTATTATGATATTAAAAATGAATGGGACTTACATCATTTGGTATCTTATTTAAAGTTAAAATGTATGTATTTGCTGCTTGTATTTTTTAATCTACTTATATTGATGGTTTGAAATTTATGGAACTTATATTTTGTTTACTAATGAATCATTGGAGTATTGTATGTAATTACCTTCATGTGTGTATAATTAGCACTCCCATTTATATTGTTCTCCACTTGGTGAAAATAATACCTTGATAAAGGCGATTTACTTTGCTGAAACATTGGTGGTAATTAATAAACTCTGCGTCAGTGAGTGTCGGGGGCGCCACCTGGTGGGCAGTGCTGAACAGTGCTCGCCAAAGCCTACAGGTATACAAATCACTTTCGCACCATTTATCTCGAGATATTTGGTGCAGAAGAGAGAGCACACGAAAAAGAGTATTTGAAACTCGTAGCAGTAGATTCAAGCAGTTGTATTTATGTACTTGTGTTTGGGCTAGAAAATATTTAAAAAATAAAAAAATATTTGTGAAAAATAAATTGTACACACATGCAAGTCTCATCGCACAGATGCACAAACTGATTTTGCAAATGTACAAAATGTGTGTGTGACTTCACATTATTTGATGCAGGCGTTCAAGTAGGTTATGCACCATATTTACTGCATCAATTGTAGCAAAAAATGTGAACTTGTGAGTTTCTTAATCTGTGATTTGTAAAATGGGATTTGTGCAGCTGCACTGAAGGATTTGTGAATGTGTAACTGTTGTGTTGTATTTGAGGGAAAGAAAAAAAATCTACAAGTTTGCATCTCGTCCTCTGCGACTTCAAGTTTACTGATACACATGTGTGGATAATCTCTACAAATACAAATTCCACTGTCACAGGTGTGCAGTTGTTTTGCACCAAATATACCTTCATATTTGATCTGTTTCCTCATCAGCCAAGGTTAACCAAAACTGTCATATCATGTCCTTGCTCAATGCACATCCCTCCAGGAATTCAAATGAACACAGACCTTAGCAGTGATTTGCTGCATTTTAACCCACAGCCACTGAGAGGCGCTATATGCACAGTCAAAAAGTTTGTGCACACCTCATATAAGAGTCTGTGTGTGCATGCAGTGTCTCATTAAGACACAAGAGTGCACTGTGATGGCTTTGCTTTTGCGCCCCCAGAGCTTCAGCAACACAGTATTTTTATCTCTCCCCAAAAAGATGACATGCTTTATTGACCTAGCCGATGGGGAAATGTGATGACAGAGCAAAAACCAAAGCGTTCGTCTCTCGGCTGTGTCGTTTTGTCTTTGTATCTGAGGCTGTGTATAATTGGAGCATTATCCTCGACACTTTTAAGCGGTTCGTCTCTGTCCAAAGGGTCTTTTCATCCTGACATAACCACTGCTGAGGGAGGGAAAGTCCCTTATTAAAGAGTCAGATGTTCACTGAATCTCTCTGTCATTTAGATTTTATAGCAAGTGTGACCAAGAAGTCATGTGCCTTAAAATTGATTTTTATTCGTGCCTGTGAAAGCACTGCATTTATGCAATCCCTAAAAGTTCCTTTCATTGCAAATCAATGTGTCCTATAGTGGCAACATGGCACATTTGATTAATATAAGATAAAAAACATGATTTTATACTATGACACCTTTGAATGCCATATTGCAGAGGTCATCAACCTTTTTAGGCCAAGGACCCCTTAATTGATAGAGAGAAGGAGCAGTTAAGACTGGATTTACATTAGGGATGCACGGATAGGATTTTTTTGGGGCCGATACCGATTTAAACAGACAACTTCTGGCCGATGCCGATACCGATATTAAACACTTGTATACAATACTTGTATACAGTTGGTCTATTAGCTAGTTTATTTCTGCATCAAATTATTTTTACTGAACATGGATTGGATCTAAGTAACATTCAACTGACCAACATAATAAGAGAGGCACAAATTCAGCTAAAACAAATATAATAAGACAGCATGACAACCTTCAAAGGTGGTTTTTGCTATTCAGCATTTATTTTATTAACAACATTAACTCATTTTTTTTTTACATATAATGGATTTCTTTATGCATTCAATTAATAAACAATCGGTATCGACCTTTCTCGTGCTATTGCTAATATGCCGATGGTTTCAAATTCATCAAAAATCGGCCGATAAATATCGGCGGCCGATACATCGGTGCATCACTAATTTACATACTTTTATGATATTTTACAAAGATATTTAAATAATAATTTTTGGCCTACTACATAACATTTTAATTTAACTGAATAGATTTTTAATGTGGGAACATTATGCTCTTCATTTTAGAGCATATTTTTATTATTGGTCTAATAATGCATTTTAGTTTGATTCCTAATTTCAGTTTAAAAAAAAATTGCATTGGAACTGTACATTCAGAGGACCCCCAATAATTCCACCACAGACCCCCGAGGGTCCCCAGACCCCCTTTTGAAGACCCATGCCATATTGTATATATATACATAGTACTTTATAGAATAGGCTATGCGTTATCATATTATATGCCCATACACGGGTTAATACCGTGATTTTTATCTTCATAGGTAGTAAACTTTAATGTTATTTTGTTAACATTAACAAGCATTATTACATTACATAATGCCTAACAAATGTGTTAATGCTCAATAAATTTAGTTGCGTCACTGATGACATTTAAGCATATAATGTTTGTTAATGACCTTTAATAAAACATATCGCAGGGTTCCCACGGGTCCTTAAAATCCTTGCAAGTTTGTGAATCTCGGGGAAATATTCAAGGCCCTGGGAAGTTTTTAAAAAATATATACATACATAGATACAGGTCATTGAAAGTGCTTGAATCTGTTTTATGCAAGAAGTATTCTGGAAAAAAGCTTCTTTTGTATGTGAATGTTGATTCATACCAAAATGCTTTTTTGCATGGTTGTGTTTGACACATGAAAACGTCTCGTGTTACGTATGTAACTGTTGTTCCCTGAGAAGGGAATGAGACGCTGCGTCTCCTTTGCCATACCTCCTGCGTCCCTGTAACGCCGTCTTTGGCAATATTTCAGATAGTGATATACTTCCTGGCTCCCGCGTCACCCTGTCTTTGTCGTTAAGCCTCACCATTGGTTGAATTTGATATACACATTCAGATGCACGTATCCCTGGAGGCGTCCACAAAGTGTCACCGTAGTGACGCAGCGCGAGTTCCCTCGAAAGGGAACTGTAATAACAATGTATCTTAAAAGGTAACACGATGTAACCTTGCTCTCATTTTTAATGTGTCCCCACATTCAGTCCTTGAATTTGAGTTTATTGGACCTGGAAAGTCCTTGAAAGGTCCTTGAATTTGAAGTTAACTAAGGTGTGTACACAAAGCATAACATCATTTAGTATTGTGTGATTCAGTGATAGCCAGTGAAAATCTAAATTTTAGGGATGTGGCCAATAAAAGTATTTTCCCACTATTGTACAATGGCTGATTGTTAAAAAACTGCAGATATATATCCTGGCAATTAAAAGTGGCGTGCAAACGAATCAGAACTCATGCAGTGTATTAGGCACAGACATTTTCTATCTGTACACCCCTATTCAATATCAGAAGTTCGCATAGTTGCACTTTTGGTAATGTGCATGAATGTCGTCGTGAGTGTGAGTAACTGTGTCAGACTGAACTCGTGTGGGTTTTCTCATCTCCCCTTGTCGCCTGTTCTCACTCTTGACTGATGAGATGCAATTGTGAATCTGTACTGAAGACAGTCTGTTTACTCAACGCTCCGCCGAGCCGCACAGTAAACCATGACATCAGGTTTATTGTTGCTTCACGCAGTCATCAAAATGATGCTACAGGCGGCCTGCTTATATAAGATCAATGGGTCTCAATTTGGTAGCGCTTTAGAATATTTGTCATTAAAAAATCACTTGCATAATGTAATGCTTATATAACTCATGCTTGAATATAAAAAGTATATGCCAAATCTGTGAAACCAGTCTCATAATCTAATGATGAGATATGGAGCAGTGTTTGAAGTTCAATCATTGATTTCAATCTTTGACATGACCTTACTCAGTTAATATTAAAGATATCAAGATTATATTTTCACAAAATGTTATTTGCATTATGTAGGATGACTTTAGCTGGGTTTCACAGGCAGGGTCACATAACTATAACTATCAATCAGTTGTTACATGTAAATGTAAATGTTTATTAATGAAAGTTATTAGAAAGTGCTATCCTGAAGTCTTGTATATAACTAATCCAGGAATATTTCTATCTGAACCTCAAAGACGCAGGACTGAAATGTTTTAACTTAAAAATTTAGTGAAAAGGAACGACGAGGCAAATCTAAATGTCAGCTGTGGAGAAAAGAGAAGAATAAATAAGCTGTATACGGATCCCATTCCAAGTAATTTATTTAGAGGGCAATGCCAGCAGACTTTGTGTCTCTGGCTTGTGAGCCCTATTAAATTACCGCTGGATGTTTTTAATTACCGCCCATAAATGGAGCAACACAGCACGCTCAGAGCGTTTCAGCCCCCTGTCCGCAGTTCTGAGGAGGGGCCACGTTGGTCCCCGTTCGTCCCGGTGGTCTTACTGTGTGTGTGTGTGAGTATATGTGTTAAAAAGTGTGTACTTTTTGTAGGGAAAAGTCAGCGTTTCTCACTGCTGGTAGTGGAGAGGAAATAGCTAATAAAACAAGGGTAAAACCGAGTGAGAGAGAGAGGGAAACGAGAAAAGTGGGACGGGGCTCAGATCCACTTAATTGTGCTTAAATTAAAAGAGTTTTGGCTTCTTGTGCACCCTGTTTAAAGAGACTTAAATGCAATCCCAGATGTACGGCCGCAGAGCGTCGCTCCGGTTGGCCCTCCGGGCTGTAATCCGTCTCCAGCGCCGGTGCTCTCACTAATAACACTTGTCGCCAGTAGAATTGCGTTGACGTCTCTTTTGAAACCTCAAATCTGCAGCCGTGTATTTTCACATAACTGGTGAATCAAACAGTACAGCTCAGCTACTTTAGGTCAATCTGATCGGCCATCACTTGTAGCGGTTTAAAGCAATAAAAGCTACCGAATTGCATTATTTAAAACATATTCCGTGTGGAGATCCGTCTTTTAGGAAATGTGACCAACACATGGACCCGCGCTTCACGTCAAGTCGATTCGAAATGCTTGCGATGAAGCCCCAAGGACAAAGTTGAACTATCAGATGACATTGCTCTATGCTTTTGTCAAATCAATGCAAGATCGGAGAAATGTGCTGTCGTGATCTGTTAAAGTCAGTACATGGGGGTCACTGCGTGGTGTTTTAGTAGTGTGTAAAGCCAAACGTAGGTCACACAAGTACACAAATGCAGGCGTTGGATGCATACTCTTAGTCCATACCCCTACTGAAAAATCCAGCTAAGACCAGCATAAGCTGGTGAGCTAGTTTTAGCTGGTCTCCCAGCTTGGTTTTAGCTGGTAATGCTGGTCTAACTGTGTTTTGGTCACTTTTTAAAGGATTAGTCAATTTTCTTAAAAAAAAATCCAGATAATTTACTCACCACCATGTCATCCAAAAGGTTGATGTCTTTCTTTTTTCAGTCGAGAAGAAATTATGTTTTTTGAGGAAAATATTCCAGGATTTTTCTCATTTTAATGGACTTTAATGGAACTCAATACTTAACATTTTGTTTTCAGCGGAGTTTCAAAGTACTCTTAACTATCCCAAACGAGGCATAAGGGTCTTATCTAGCAAAACGATTGTCATTTTTGACAAGAAAAATAAAAAATATGCACTTTTAAACCACAGCTTCTCGTCTATCTCCGGTTCTGAGAAGCGTCAGCACGACCTCACGTAATTGCGTAGTGACGTAGAAAGGTCACGCGTTACATATATGAAACGCACATTTGCGGACCATTTTAAACAGTAAACTGACACAAAGGCATTAATAAGTATCATTTGACAATAACAACGTCGGAACGGTCCTCTTTCTACACTTGTAAACACTGGGGCGTAGTTTCGCATTCGTCATCTGTGACCTTTTACCGTGATAACGTATTGCGTGAGGTCGCGCTGGCGCATCACAGGACCAGAGATAGATGAGAAGTTGTGGTTTAAAAGTGCATATTTTTTATTTTTTTTTGTCAAAAATGACTATCGTTCCGCTGGATAAGACCCTTATGCCTCGTTTGGGATCGTTTAGAGTCTTTTAAAACTCTGTTTAAAAAAACTGTTAAGTGTTGGAGTCCATTAAAGTCCATTAAAATGAGAAAAATCCTGGAATGTTTTCCTCAAAAAACATAATTTCTTCTCGACTGAACAAAGACAGACATCAACCTTTTGGATGACATGGTGGTGAGTAAATTATCTGGATTTTTTTAAAGAAAATTTACTAATCCTTTAAGCTGGTCTAGCTGGACTTAGCTGGTCAGGCTGAAAGACCAGCTGACACACCAGCTTTGCCAGGCTGGGAGGACCAGCTTAGACCAGCTACTGCTACCTTAAACTAACTAAAACCAGCTTTCAGCGTATGCTGGTCTTTGCTGGATTTTTCAGTAGGGACTTCATGTATTCTTGCTGTAGTAATAACTAATATTTTACTCAAGGCTTCAAATGTTTAACCTTATTACCAGATGTTTTGTTTTTCAAGTGCACTGTTATAAAAAATGTTTCAAAATTTCTTCCCCAGCTGTCACTGGGGCAGTACCCTTTATAAGGGGTCCTAATATGTACTATTAGGTACAAATATGTATACCGTATTTTCCGGACTATAAGCCGCACCGGAGTATAAGCCACATCATTCAAAGACGAAATGGACTCGCAGTGGACTATACGTCACATTTATTTAGAAAATTATTTCACAAAATCCAAGCCGAAGAACAGCACAAGCTTAGATATGAAAAAAACGCAGCTTATAGACCGAAAAATACGGTACATTTGGTATTCTTAGGTACTAATATGGACTCTTTAGGTGCTAAGCTATACTTTTTTTAAAGGGCTGGGGCACATATTTTGAACATATTTTTTGACAGTATAGTTCAAATAATTTCAACACTGAACTAGCCTTTACTACTTAGATTTTCATTAAGATGATGCTCCACCATGACCTGTTAATCCCAGCAATAGTGACCCTAGTGGCAACACGCCTTGTGTTATGATTTTGCCTAGTGATAGACATTTCTGGTCTTCACGTGTCCACTTAGATCCGAAAAACGAGTCTCAAGCTGGTTCGGGACTAAAAGTTTCACATGTGCCTTGGACACGGGGCGGGTATAATAATAGCGGCATCGGGTCTTGGGTAATTTAAAATTATATTTTTTGTCGAATAGACCTGAGAAGACCCCGAACTATCTCGCAGGGGTGCATCGAGTCCTAAGAGCGTTTGTGACATTGTGTGCCTGGCGGTAGGTTCATTTTTGATGAGACGGACCTGTCAATCAATTTTGAACGCACATTTTAGCGGTAACCTTCAGATAACAAGCGAAAATAGATGGAGCAGTGGGCCAAACTGTATGTGAGGCCAACAGGGTTTCTTTCTGCCTGACTGGTGCGGACAGGGATGCTGTTTACATTCTGGTCCAGTCGGGCTAAAAAAGAAATTGCCACTGGTTCGGGTCGGATCTTTAAAAAAAAGAACTATGCTCGTTGGGTTTGGGTCATTTCGAGTCGGGTACATTTCTTTGGACCCGAGAAGACCTCTAATTCCTGGGTAAACGTCATTGTTGATCCTGAGACTACATCCCTTAAATCTGGTTGATTGTAATAGGTTTACAGTTTATGCTTACGACCAGGATTAGGTGCTTCTACAACATTCTTAATCCTCTGATTTTGGGATCATTGCCTCTGATTTTGGGATAAGTTATGGTTAGGGATCGTGTTTTACAGAATTGTAGCTCAATTGGTAGAGCATTGCGTTAGGTTGTTTGATCCAACTTAACACATACTGATAAAATGTATAGCTTGAATACACCGTAAATTGTTTGGATTAAAGCGTCTGGCAAATACATAAATCTAAATATTAATGTTGACCCAGGAACATCTCTCTTGGCAAAATCATGAGTGCGGCGACGTGCCCTTGTATTGCATTAGAAATTGCGACCTGACAGATTTTTGAACGCAACGATGCGTGAAATTGAGCTTGGGTATCTAGAAGCATTTTTATGTTTATGTCTCTCTCAGACTTTAAGCTGCATATCATGTTTCTTATATTAAATGCAATGTGTAATATTTTTACTTTCTTTGAATATTTTGTGTCCCTAAATGCAGCACATCATGAAATTCAAATAGGTTGTGATCTTTATTTTATATTGATGTGAATCCCAGTAACACCAGTCAAATAAAGCACCTGTGTTGAACTGTCATGCTGTGAGACTGACAGCAGCGGAGACGATGTGCTTTGAATGAGACTTCCGTACATTCTGTGAGGGCTTCAGAGGACCATAAACCTGTAGAGGTGGACAAATGTTGTGGTGACAGAGTGTCTGTAAAGACAGCGAGTCTCCGCTGGTGCTGTCATGGCACAGACTGTAGAAACGGTCCACAGGATGTCGGACAATACCGGGAAGGAAAGAGGAGGCAACATGAAAAAGGGACATTAACCTGCCAACCTGTGAAGCAGCGATATGGACCTTGAATCTCCCGCTCCATGGTTAAAGCATTAGAGCTTCACTAAAGGCATTTACTTCCTCTGTGAAGTTTTTACAACTTTGTACCCACTTAAGTTCAATCTCATTGACTTTTCCAGACCAATACAGTGTCAGAGTCGAGTTTGAATCAAGAGCGAGTCCAGATGGAGCTTTTATTTGCGCTAAATTTGCAGACAAAAATTTTAAAACTTTTAATAATGTTGCATTTTGTTGTAAAAATTTGCTTACCTTTTATGTACTACGGTAAAACTACAGTAAGGTTGTATTAACGTTAGCAAATGCATTAGCTAACATGTAACTAGTAATATAGTTTTCTCAGCAATAATCTTTGTTAATGTAATGCTATATGTATAGTTCAGTTTTTACGCGCAAGAGTCTGCATACAGAATAGTACATGTGAACTATACACGCACCGCCAAATTTTTGTAACCTTGTGTACTTTGTATTTTTATTTTGGCATGCATGTACAGGAGAATGTAGTATGTTGCCCAGGAGATGCATTGCATTGTATCGCAATGCACATGCGTTAAACAATATTAATAAACTATGCTTTGCAAGGCTGTGCGTTTGACCGTGCGCGTACATTCGCGTAAACAAAAAACAAACTATACTCTGAGCTTTATGTAATGCCAACACAATTGTTCATGTTGGTGCATTAACTAATGTTAACAGTTATAACGTTTGATTTGAAGTTCATGAGATGAGATAAATTATGTAGAAGTATTGTTCATTGTTAGTTCATTGTTAGCTAATGCATTAACTAATGTTAACGAATACAACCTTATTATAAAGTTTTAGCTATATTACAAAACAGGCCATATGATATAGTAAGTTTGACCTGCTGTTGTTGATGTAAGCATTTGCTGGAGCTTTGCCTTTTGTTGACAAAGAAAATCGAAAGTTTGTATATTCTTTAGGAGTCTCAGACTTATTTATGATCATGTTCTTGGAAAGAGCCATTTGAACAGGAAACATCAAACAGTGAGATATCCAGCTTGTGTTTTTTATTGGCGTGTCAGTAATGTAAAACTGAATTATCACTTTCTCCTCAACACCAACACAGTAAGATTTATGTCTGTTTACTTTTGAAAGACTTATGAAATCATGTCAGTTTTCGCTCTTCACCAAAGAAGCCTGCATGTGCAGTGTGGTGGGGTTTGCTTTGAGGTTTTGGATGAAGTTTCTCGCATGAAGCCGGTCGCTGTCAGACGGAGAGCGAGTGGAGTCAGGATGTTCTTAGAAGCTCCTGTGGCCTTCAAAAGCAGCATAGTTCTGGTGTGAGGTCATGTGTGCTGTCCACTCTTTCACAACACATTTATTCATTTATTCAGTTTTTATTCATTTATTCAGTTTATCCAAAGCAACTTACAAAAGAGAGAGCATTTTGTCCAAGGAGCCAACAAAATGTTTAGTCTACAAAGTTTTGCGAGTATAACAGAGGCATCAGTTTAGTGAGGCCAGGCTCACACTACAGGATTTTTAAAATCCCGACCGATTCTGAAATCCTCAAATCTTAAAGATGCTCAAACTAAGATTTAAAGGTCATGGTGCAACACAAACTACCAGATGCTCAACACTATCTCATGGCAATTCGGACATATTTTACAAGGTGGCTTAATGGTATTAATTGGTATGAGCACATTCTCCACATGCATTTTCGTACAATTTGCTTTTGCCCTTGTAACGGTAGTGTTAGGGGTGGGTTTTTTTTAAATGATAAGTGTACGTTTTTTGTACAATTCACTTTGTACGAATAAGCCAACTCATAAAATACGTATTCTCATGAGATCACGCTAAGATGCACATGACGTGACCTCAACTGGAAGCAGATTTAAACATATAGAAATTGTGACACATTTATTACTGTTTTTAATGTTTACAATCTAGCTAGTGCGGTAGCAGCTTTCTACACTCACCTAGTGTTTAAAACCGAGGTGATTTCTCCTCAGTTCTTATTTCGTGATTCGTTTTCACAGACGCGTTATTCAGTCATGTTGTTTCCACACTTTCACAAGCCATTTTCTCCGTCTCCGCTGTCTTCCGAACTTCAACAGCTGCTTGTTTCGTAGTTGCTATGGAAGACCGGGAGTGCCATTTAAAATTAAAATAATTTTTTTTATTTAAGTTTCTTAAATTTGTGTTTTAAAATGTCGTTTAATCGATCGATAAAACTGTGACAATTTAAAACTCTTTTTTTTTAATTTACGATTTAAAACTTGGATAGATAAAACAATAAAAGAGTACATAAAAAATGATTTAAATGGCCATCATAAATTGCGTTTCTAAAAAGCAAAAATTGCCAATAGCTTTTTTTTTAACCCATTTGCCACTTTATTTTCGTTTTGCCAAATGCTTCTCTTTTTTCATTTTATTTTTAGTTCAAAATAATGCCATTGGACCATATTGTCAGTTTTAAAGGGGTCATATTATGAGATTTTTTTTAAGATGCAAAATAAGCTTTTGGTGTCCCCAGAGTGCGTATGTGAAGTTTTATCTCAAATAACCCTACAGATAATTTATTATAGCATGTTTAATACCACTTTGTAGGCCTGAGCAAAAGTATGCCGTTTTTGGGTGTGTCCTTTTAAATGCAAATAAGCGGATGAAATGCAAACACTGATCACAATGATGGTGGTTTGTTGCAATTGAAATCTAATTGTGCTGTCAATATTTTTTCTCTCTTTCATTCTCTTAGCACTAAAGGGCAGTGCCGTGGTTGGATAGTGCAGATTAAGGGGGCGGTATTATTGTAATTCGCTTTGCTACCTACCTCACAAAACAGGCAAAATCTGAACAACCTATTTTTCACATGCTTGTACAGAATGCTTACCCAAACAAACTTACTGGTTTGTTCTTTTTCACATTTTCAAGGTTGATAGAAGCACTGAGGACCCAATTATAGCACTTAGACATGAAAAAAGTCATATTTTCATGATATGACCCCTTTAAGATACACCCCCCTCTCTAAATTAAAATATTAATATAAAGGTGCTTCACAATGCCATAAAACAGTTTTCTTTGAGGGACAGATTTAAGAAATGTAAATATGATGCAGTCCAAATTTTTACCTCTATTCTTTTACCTTTTATATATACACTAGTCAACAATTGAAGTGGATCAAAACCTTTTCTAAAAGTTGTCTTAAAACCAATACCCAATACCTGATTTTGTCTTGGGACAACTTTGATAAATGTTTTTGATCCACTTCAAATGATGACTAGTATATTTAAAGGTAGGGTAACACATTTTGAAAAATGCTAACGGTAGCCGCCTAGCAATGAAATCCCGATCCCACCCTCAAGTCAAATCGCCATCCAAAGTCACGCCTCTTTCCAAACACATGAACACGCACAGATCAGACGGTCACATCTCATGTCTCATTCACCAGTGAGAAAACTTTGCAGTACAAAGTGAATAACATTTCCAAAATAACCAACATAAGCAACTGGTTTACATCAGAATTAGTTTAAGCACACGTTCGATTGTGTAGACGTAGTAACTATATCGTTATGCTAATCCGGAAAACGAACACAAATTTCATAAGCAACACAACGTTTCATCAAAGTAGAATATCTGAATCCATCTCAATACAAACATATCGCGTACCTACCTTACCAAAATAAACAGTGCAACGACCCTTTCAGACCCTTTGCCTCCTGTAGCTGTTTGCATCTCGCGGTAAAGCAGTAAAGTTACCGATGTTAATTTGGGTTTTTGCTCTTGCTGATCCAGGCAGTTTTTGCTGTTGTTGTTATAAAAGATGCATTTAGTTTTGTTGCTCCTGTGTAGGTTGTCAATTCAGCAGAAAAGTTTGCTGTTCTCGCTGTTTACAGACAGAGCGCACGTGAACGCGCCGATGACGTATGGTATCTGCGTGGACTCGCTGCGCGGTGGGAATTCAAATTACGCTTACGTATGAGGGACATAAAAGGAAACGTCCGTTCGGACCGAAATCTATGATTTGTTGAACATTTTTTGGTCCTACGCCTTTCACAGATGACATAACTTTTTACAAATACATTTAAACAACTTAACACAGTGATTGCTATCAGAGTGTGAGGAGACTTTTAACCAGCATAACTAAAAATGTTTCAGGATCAAATCTGTTACCCTACCTTTAACTATTACCTATTATATGTGTTGCATGTGGTGTAGTTGCACAAAGTATTATTTTTGGAAAGCATCCAAAGCTCAAATTAGATACAAAAATTACGCACCTGCAAATGGTGGCACCCCACGCAACCCCTTTGCGACTCTCATAGGGAATTACTTTCAGGATATCGGTCATCATTTGTCATGTGCAGTGTAACGACGGCCTTAAAGTAACCGCGCTGATTTTAAATCTGATAAAGGCGGGCTGGAAAAGATGACTGGCGGGCTGCATTTGGCCCGTGGCCACCAGTTGACTAGCCTTGCCATAGAAGAACCATTTTTGTCTGAATGGTTCCATTAAGAACCTTTAACTTCCGAAGAACCTTTCTGTTTCACAATCGATTCTTTATAGTGAAAAATGGTTCTTTAGATTATAAAAAATTAAGAAAGAAATGATTCTTTTAAGAAGCTTTGATTGAATCATTCTTTGAGGAACCAAAAATGGTTAATCTACAGCATCGCTGTTTGTAGCACCTTTATTTTTAAAGGTGCAGTGTGTAAATTTTAGCAGCATCTAGTGGTGAGGTTGCGATTGCAACCAACGGCTCAGCCCACTGCTCACCCCTGGCTTTTGAAGCGCATAGAGAAGCTATGGTAGCCGCCACCGGAAAAACATGTCATCGTCGGAGACAACTTCGTAAAAAATTTGTCCGTTAAGGGCGACTTCCACGTAAGGGGACCCTTTGTGTATGTAGATAGAAACGTCTCATTCTAAGGTAATAAAAATATAACGGTTAATTATAAAAAGGTCTTTATACACCCCTGATAATATAGTTTTGTATATTATTTTGCATTTCTGTCAAGAGATCCTTCTAAAAATTACACATTGCACCTTTAAGAGTATATCCTGACATGTAAAAATTAATAGTTGACCACTAAAATTGCTGTATGGCGACAGGTGTTTCACAGTCTTATAGTTGGGAGCACTGTTTTATGTTAACTTTAAGACAGACTAGTTGCCTAGCCATTTAGACTTCCAAGAGACTAGTTAATTATAAACATATGTAGGTAGTAATCTCTACAATACCAAAGATACTGTCGTGTTTAATATTGAATCAGTTCTCCCACATATAACAGCAAAGTTTGTGGTGTGTTTTATTGCTTTATTGCATGCGACTTGGATTAAAGGAAACCGAGAGATTCTGCGTCTCCCCGACCCATCGCATTCTGACATGAAACGTATCCCTGATAATGCAAACACTAAGAACAGAGGATCCAGAAATAACTCGCTCGCACAAGATGTGGAAGCGATTAGCACTGAGCTTGTGTGTGTGTTTGTCTGTTAAAGGCAGTTGTCGGTCGGCTGAGGGTTGTGAGCGACGCCAGCAAGCGTGCTGTGTGTGTGTGCCGAGTGTAGGGAAGTACTGGGGGTGTCTGGTTTTGTGCAAAAGAACTCATAAAAGTCACATTTGTTAGTGATGCATGAGGAAGTAAAGGCAGCTTTGGCACATGTGTCTGTGGTGCTAAATTAACTGTTAACACAAATAATCAAAGCGCAGGGCCCATTGAGTACTGGCGCCAGTCATACGGGAGGAGGGGTATCGGGCTGGGAGCGTACCTAAAGTGAGGGCGTTGTGCATGCGTGTGTCCGTTCCCCTTCCCAGCTGATCCGAGATCAGACTGACTGAATGATATCAGTGTCCTTTCCTGAAAAAGTGGTCGGCTCCTGGAGCTTTTGACTTTCACGGTGCCGGGCCCCTGGCAGGTGGAGGTCTTTCTCTGTTGCGAGGGACTTTCACAGGATGGAAGTGCTTACAAAACACGGCCGTCTGCCGATCCGACAGAGGAAAAGCTCCGTCACACTCCTTCTTTCCAGCTATTGTTGCTCAGGGATCCGCCG
This sequence comes from Paramisgurnus dabryanus, assembly GCF_030506205.2. NCBI lineage: Eukaryota > Metazoa > Chordata > Actinopteri > Cypriniformes > Cobitidae > Paramisgurnus > Paramisgurnus dabryanus. The sequence goes on along the minus strand of NC_133358.1, from coordinate 28,611,833 downwards.
ACGGATTTAGACGAGGCTTTTGTGTGCGCGGGTTCGAACAGGCACAGGACGTGGCATCAGGAAGAGACGGCATGAGCGGCGGCTGTCTCATCAATGAGCGTAACTGGGACTGTTCTAAAGAATAGATCAGTGTAAATATTGATGCAGAACACAATTGATTATATGTAGGAGGACAGGTTTACACCAAAACACTCATACAGTGACCCCATATTATTTAGACACCTGTAAATATATAAACGTGATTGCATTTTATAGATAAGCATCAGCAAAATGTTTTTTTTTTAAATAACACTGAAGCTTATCTCTGAAGTCACTTCACTTTCCTGAGTCTTTTGTTGTCTCAGTGTTATTTTTATTGGATGTATGAGGTCACTTTCCCTCAAGTTCACACAGGTGTCCTGCCGCCTAACCAATGTGCATTTTATCACATCACAGACATTTTTCACTAATGTTTGACAACCTGTTAGAGACAAAATACTCATTTTAACCCTTGTATAGCATAAAAACATCTGTAAACTCTTAAAAATAAAATAAAATAGAAGCGGCTTGTCTCAGCTCGCTTTACTTTGGTTAGAAGAACCAATTGTGACCCTGAACCACGAAACCACCATCATAAGTCTTATGGGTATATTTGTAGCAATAGCCAACTGTACATTAAATGGGTCAAAATTATAGATTTTTTATGGCAAAAATCGGTAGCACTTTATTTTACAGTACTTGTACTTACTTTGTACACATATGGTAAATATGTTGTACTTACAGACAAATGTGTGGTACTTACTTATAGGTATCTAAATGGTAATTAAATGGTATAAGTACTGTACTTACCAGAGGTACATACTTGGTAGTTATTATGTAACTCTAGATAAGTACTGGGTAATACAAAATACATTCTTATAGTGTAGGTATACTGTAACTAACAAGAAACACTACTGTATTTACAAATTAATGTACAATTTAAGTATTTAGTACTTACATGCAAGTGTGGGTTAATGGCAGGTTCTTATAGTGTACATATATGATGACTAATAATAAACACTACTGATGTATCTTTGTACTTTATTGTATCCTTTAAACCCGAGCATTGAATACTGTACCCATTAACTACATTCACTTGTATGTCCATAGTAACTGCATGGAAACAGGACTGTAAAATAAAGTGCTGCATTTTACACAGTTATTACACAGGACCTACCACCTAAGATATAACATAGTATATAGCATAGTATATATATGGAACTGTGAGTTATATTAGCTAGTCAGACCATAAAATAAGATGCATTGTTGGGTTTACATACTATATACAAAATAGCACATCAGTAATGTTTGTTATTCATATACGTAAACTATAAATACCTGCCTTTAATTACACTGGCCTGTAAGTACTAAATACTTATATTGTACATTCATTTGTAAGTACAGTAGTGTTTCTTGTTAGTTACAGTATACCTCCACTATAGGTATGTATCTGGTATTACCCAGTACTTATTCAGAGTTACATAATAACTACATGTACCTCTGGTATGTACAGTAATGATACCATTTAATTGGGTACTCAAAAGTAAGTATTTGTCTGTAAGTACAACATATTTACCATATATGTACAAGGTAAGTACACAGACTGTAAAATAAAGTGCTAGCGTACTGTTTCACATTAGTTAAGTATACATACATACACTATATGTTCTGTCATTAACGTACACTGGCCTGTATGTACTACACACTTACCATGTACATACAATTTGTAAGTAAAGTAGTGTTTGTTATTAGTTATCATATGTACACTATAAGTACCTGTCATTAACCCACACTAACATGTAAGTACTAAATATTTATACTGTATATTCATTTGTAAGTACAGTAGTGTTTCTTGTTTGTTGCAGTATACCTACACTTTAAGTATGTATCTAGTATTACAGTACTTATCTAGAGTTAAATAATAACTACCAAGAATGTACCACTGGTAAGTACAGTAATAATACCATATAATTACCATGTAGATACTCAAAAGTAAGTACCACACATTTATCTGCAAGTACAACATATTTACCATATATGTACAAGGTAAGTACACGTACTGTAAAATGAAGTGCTACCAAAATTTCTTTATTAGCAACGTTTCGATCATAACTGAATATTATAGAACTTCTCGTTCAGTCGAGAAGAAATTACGTTTTTTTGAGGAAAACAGTCCAGGATTTTCCTCCATATAGTGGACTTTAGTGGACCTCAACAGATTGCAGTTTAAATGCAGCTTCTAAGGGCTCTAAATGATCCCAACCAAGGCATAAGGATCTTATCTAGCGAAACAATCGTCATTGCCAAAAAATAAAAATAAATACTTGTTAACCACAACTTCCTGTCTTGCACTAGCCTTGTGTTGCGCCAGCGTGACCTTACGTATTATGTAATCACGTCGAAAGGTCACATATGACATATGCGAAATTACCGCTCCAGTGTTTACAAGTGTGGAGAAAGAGGATTGCTTTGACATTGTTGTATGTGAAATGATACTAATTAATATCTTTGTGTCAGTTTATTGTTTAAAATGGTCCGCAAGTGTGCGTTTCACATATGTAACGCGTGACCTTTTGACGTGATTACGTAATAAGTAAGGTCACACTGGAGCGTCACACAGCTAGTGTAAGACGAGAAGTTGTGGTTTAAAAGTAAAAAAAAATTCTTTTTTGGCGACAATTACAATCGTTTCCGCTAGATAAGACCCTTATGCCTCGGGTTGGGATCGTTTAGGGACCTTTGAAGATGCATTTAAATGCCAAACCGTTGAGTTCCACCAAAGTCCACTATATGGAGAAAATCCTGGAATGTTTTCCTAAAAAAACTTAATTTCTTTTCGACTGAACAAAGAAAGTCATAGACATCTTGGATGACATGGGGGTGAGTAAATTATCTGGATTTTTTTATGAAAGTGGAGTAATCCTTTAAGAGTGTAATAAATAGGATAATATTATTCAATGATTTCGTGCTGATGCGACAATGAAAAGGGACTTATAATTAGTATTTGAAAATTAAACTGAATGCAAAATAGTTTTTGAGGTCACTTTTTATATTAAAACTCTTTATAACTCAGGCCACACTTATCATGTTCGCTGTTATAAATTAGTCTTTTATTGTGCCTGTGTAAGTTATTTGTTATAATATTGTTTTTAAAATAAAAAAAAAACACTACTTGAGGGTAGTTTGGAAGAATGGAGGAGTTACATCAATCATGTCTTAAGGGGCAAATTTTAGGTCTGGGTCAGTTTCCTGTGTTGAGAAGCACACACTTCATTTGTTAATGGACTGATCCGAGTGGCTCCAAACTCAGTTAGGCTATGCCATCAGTGTCTGTATCTGTCTGATATATTCAAACTTAACATTTGCCTTTTTATAATATTCAGTGACTCTTTGTGTGAATGTCCTTGATGCCCTGATTCCTTACTCTCTTTCATATACAATAAATACATTTAAATATCATTGTTGAGCAACTTTATAAAACAACAAGTTGTTTTGTTTATTGTTTATGTTTTTTATATTTAAAAGTTTAAATACTGTGCTCTGACTAGTAAAGCAGGTCTGACCGCAGTGAATTCAGACACGTTGAGTTTATAAAGCGATGTACTGAAAAGAGCAAATTACGCCGGAGCTTTCGGTGACATCAGTGCAAAAACAGTTTGGCTCCCCCAATACTCTCTGTTTCCCATGAAGCTTCAGAAAGTGGGCAGCAGTCTGCGCTCGCCTGGCGCCACAGTCATCATGCATGTCAGTCATTCGCGAAAGTTTCTGTTTTCCTTCGAGGATGAGTTAAGCTCCTCCTTCAGGCTTAACGATTTATTTTAGGCTCCGTCGTCCAAGACTAAGTTCTCCCCCAAAACACACACACACACGCGCGTGCACAGTACTCTTCTTCACATCAGGGTTTACCTTGGCCTTGTTGTTTTAATGCGGACCAATCAGCTAAGCCGCTGTAAGGAATGTCCCTCGGGACTCTTGCTCGCTTTCCCAATAGAGCCATTCATCCTCAAGACCCGAGCTCCACATCTGCTTTCCATTAATTCTCATACAATAGTTCTCATCCAGTCTGAAAGTCGGGACAAGTGGGCGTTCGGTAATCTCTGTTTTAACCATCAGATGCTGGATGATTGCTAATGTTGGCCAATAACCAGTTGAAAGTGAAACCTACGTGACCCCAATGTTTGAGTAACCTGGTTATGAATGAACGTGATGTCTATTTTAAGAACGTTGACTGGAGATCTTTGAAAACTTGCGACGGGGGTGCAGGAAGCTACAGGTGTTGCACGAGATCCTCGGGGTGCATGAAGCTATCGACGCAGATTCGGAAAAGCTTACAGCTGCAATGCGTAACTTTTTTCGTTACATAAAATATCAGTGTCTCCCTGCTTTAACCTGACTCACAATGCTTATTTTAATTTATAATTTGAGCTGTCAGGTATGATTTCCCGGGTAATGTCAGTTTGATTTTTTTACTTCAACCCATGGATAGAAAGTATTTAAAGTAACCTGCAGTTTGATGTTTGAACCGAGATGGTGATAGAGAGGCAAGAGATTGCAGCTTTAATTCATGCAAGTTTTTTTTTATTCAACATCATTTTTTTCCTGTCCACGACCCCATCACACTTCCATCTCATTATTGTGATCATACAAATGCAGTCAAATCTCTGCTTCACATCGTTCCTCAGATGAACCCGTTCGGCTTTGACGGCCATGTGCAAACACAGCAGTTAAAGCAGCTGTAATTCAGTCTTAATGGAAAAGCGTAACCGTCACATGCGGTTGACTCAAAAGGCAACATTTGTATGAATCTAAATTCAGATGTAAACAAGATCCAGTGAAATTTGTCCTGGAGCTATAGTGGAGAATGCGTCTGTCTTAGCTTCTCTATGCTTTTCAGAGTTTGATAAAAGCAAAGCTTTGGCCCAACTTCTTGCTGAGGTTGCACCTAAAAATCTAAATAGCCTGTAATTATGAGTAAAGGGCCAGACATTGGACTGGTGTTGGCTGAATGACTATAAAAGGAATCTTACGATTTCAGCATTTAGTTGCTGGTGCCGTCATGACTAATTCTGTTCCACTTGAATTTGATGTCATGTTTTGTCTGTGAACAATATCATGACTTTAACAATGTGTGTATTTATCTACAGATCAAAGGTTACGCTCTCTACTTACACCCCAATTGTTTTATGTGCATAATTAGTTTTGTATGTTTTTTAATAATGTGGCCAAACTATAATAAATCATATCTTGTGCTTGTTGCATCATCAGGTCTTCTGAGTGGTCTTTAACCTGTTTCTATGTGGTTGCTTGGGTTTTCTGGGTGGTCATTAGGGTGTTACTATTTGTGCTCTGGGTGTTCATTAGGGTGTTGCTGGGGTGCTCTGGGTGGTCATTAGAGTGTGGCTGGGGTGCTCTGGGTGGTCATTAGGGTGTTGCTAGGGTGCTCTGGGTGGTCATTATGGTGTTGTTAGGGTGCTCTGGGTGATCATTAGGGTGTTGCTGTGGTGCTCTGGGTGTTCATTGGAGTGTTGCTTGGGTGTTCTGGATGGTCATTAGAGTGTTGCCGGGATGCTTTGGGTGATCATTAAGGTGTTTCTACAGTGTTTTTGGTGGTCAATGGGGCATTGCTAGGGTGTTCTGGGTGGTCATTAGGGTGTTGCTGGGGTGCTCTGGGTGGTCATTACTGTGTTGCTAGGGTGCTGTAGGTGGTCATTAGGGTGTTGCTAGGGTGCTCTGTGTGGTCGTTAATCTCGTTATGGTGTTGCTGGGGTGCTCTGGGTGGTCATTGGAGGGCTGCTGGGGTGCTCTGGGTGATTAATAGGGTGTTTCAACAGTGTTTTGGGTGGTCAATGGGGCATTGCTACACTGAAAAAAAAAATCCTTTCAATTTACGTAATTTTAATGTGTACATCGGTCCCACATAATCCGATTGTGTAAAACCAACATAATTTTCCTCATATAATTTTTATGTGTCAGACCAAAACATTTTAATTGTTTTAAGTAGTCTAATATAAATATGTTGACTCAAAGTGCTATTTCTCTTTACTATAACACATTTATTTTGTAATGTTTAAGTAATTTTATTATGTAAGGGGACTAGATTTTCATCTGTAATTCCAACATGCTTTTTTAATGCTTATATTATGGGATTATGTAACTCTAAAGCAATTTCATTATGTCTCTGGCACCAGAATAATCACCCATAATTATCCAAATGTTATTTATTTCTTTTTTAAATACATCTGCATTGGCATAAAAACCAAAGAGTTTTGAACAAATGTTTAGTGATATTGAGGCAAACCACTGCTTTCAGATCATCAATTCACTTAAATCACTACACATTAATTCAATAACAGTCAAGTACTATTACAACAATCAGCACATGCAGTACATACAAAGGGGCAATTTCCCAGACAGGTTGTAGATTAAGCCATGACTAGGCCCTAGTTATATTAGGATATTTTTTACAAAAAAGTTTACAAACAAACCTACCTTACAAAAACAACACTGGAGTACATCTTGAGACAAAACAATGGCACTGATATATGTCAAGATATGTCAGTGCAATATGTTTTCAAATTAAGGCATTGCAAAAGTCTGGGACTAGGAAAAGCACCATCTGTGAAACTGACCCAAATGTTTAAAATAATTACTATCACAGTAGATTTAGAAGTGCTAAAGCACAAACACTGCATTCCAAAGAGACATGCAAAACAGTAAGTACTATTATTTTTTAAATGGATTTACAAACTGGAAAATATCAATCCTTCAGAAAGTCAGAGCTACAGCATTTGTATAAACTGATAATCAAAGATTCAACAAAAACAAAATACAACAACCATTTCCAAAATCAACTCTGAGCAGCAAACTGTTAATGTTTTAACCTCTTCAACCCTGAGGACCCTGTCCCGGGTCCAAAATTTCGTATTTTGACTTAATATAAGAGAATCTTTTAATCTTTAATGCTCCGTCATGGACCCCAGTAACACATATGAGATACTGTTTGAAAGCTTAGAGTCTCTACTTTCTGCAGATATGCATCACTTTGACATATCTTTTACTGTAAGAAAGTTATTTACACTTAATTTACACTATCACCCCCCCCAATATTTTTTGATATCATATAATATTCACATATTTCATATTTTTCAAAAATGACAAACATGGGCAAGTCTTATATCAAATGAAAGCTCTCACTCTCAGGAATAAGGCTACAGCATTATTTTTGTTCTAATATTAACACATATCCAACAATCATCGAATGAATAATAAGGTAAAAAATGGTCTTTTGTAAACATATGTGAAACTTGAGTGTGAACTGCCTCAGATAGCACATATAGCCACAAATGCTACACCATCTTTTATTTTAGGTCCTACTCTAAACAATGAGTCCATTCACAGCATTTTCTTTGGTTGTTTGCATAATTAATCCCTAGCTTTTTATTATATGTGCAAAACAAAAAATTAATATTTTTATGAAAAATGTATTTCCGCACCCTTCAGTAAAATAAGAATATCTTTTGAATGCGACATGATAAAGAGTTCATTCTTTTTTTGGGTGTTTACTGTCTGCTGCTGCTAACAACCAGAACTGTCTGCAGTCTGCTAGAGCACACAGAACCAGAGTTATCCACTATCAAAGACAGTGTTTACAACATAAAAAATAAAATTTGGTGTTTCATCATATGAAAAACAACATAAATAACAATATTTGTCACAAACAGCAGCTTTTTATGTAACTTCAAAGGGTTTTCTTTAAAATGATATAAAGATATTGCATTTATTCCACTGTATGTGGTTATGGAGACACTTCAAATGTTTTTTGGCAGAAATTGTACACCATAAGCGTATTATTCCTCCCATCAGTTGGAGTAAAATAACTTTTGCATATATTATGATAGAGAAAAAATTCCTTTTTCCTCTGTAAGCTGACAATTGCTGGAATCAAACAAAACTGTCTGCAGGGACCTGAGATACCCAGGACCAGAGTTATATACTTTCAAATAAAAACTTTAGAAAAAAAACATAAAAAGCGCCTATTTATTTTTGTGTTTATTAGAGGCCTGACATCACATACAACCATGTTTAGCACTTTTAACAGTGTTTTATGTAATTTCAAAGGGTTTCCTGTAAAATGATACCAAACTTTTGTATGTAAACCTCTGCATGTGGGTATGGGAAGCTTTTGAAATTGGGTAGGCCAAATCCAGGCGAAAATCCCCAAAATAGCTTCAGGGTGGAAGAAGTTAATAAGAGAAAACACTTAAAACAGATAAACAGAACATAAATGAGCAGCACAGTCTTTCTGAACCTTTCACTGAAAGAAACTGTTCGTTAAAGTTATACGCTCAATGCAGTTCCATTAAAATCTTTTTTGGATTTCCTCAAAAAGCAGAGATCAGGATAGTTCAGGTTTAAGGCATACATCAGCTCAAACAACATGGCACGATGTTGCAACACCTTCATGCCTTCCAGGACTATACAAAGATCCTCTTCTTCATCACAAGAAGCATGTTGTTTGAGAGCACAAATCCCAACAGTGGTGTCTTCAAATGACCACACTGATGCTGACTTCATTCATGCCCTGTACAAAACAGACAAATGTAGTTAAAGAAACAGAAAAAAAGTTACTGTTACAATAAAAGTGTCATTGGAAATTAGTACAATGCAAACAAATATAAATGTAAGTATACAGACCCATGTGCATTGCCACAGCATGTTACAATTGGTTACAAATATATGTGTTACAAAGCAAGGCAGCTGCACTGTCCACTGCTCCAGGTGTGTGTGCGCGTTTACTACACTGGAATGAGTTAAATAAAGAGGCCACATTTCGAGTGTGTGCTACCATACCTGACAATCACATCAAAAGTAAATGTTCTCATTTTCTCACTCTCATGTTGTTATAAACCTGTATAAATGTCTTTGTTCTGATGAACACGAAGGAAGACATTTATTTTGAGGAATGTTTGCAACCAAACTGTTCATGAGCCCCATTCACTTCAATAGTATTATTTTTCCCCACTATTGAAGTGAATGGGGCTTATGATTGGTTTGGGATCAAACATTCCTCAAAATATCTTCCTTAGTGTTCATCAGAACAAAGACATTTATAAAGGTTTGTAACAACATGATAGGGAGTAAGTGATGAGAATTTTTATTTTATGGGTGAACTACCCCTTTAAATCTTCCCAGGTGTTTTAATGACCCTTGTGCCAAAAGATGTAACTAAAACATACTACATTTTCTGTACTTCCAACAAGGTTTACACATTTTTATGTCTATGAATCTATATTACTTACTTCTGTCATTTGATCATTGATTGTTCCAAGTCTTTTTGCTAGCTGTCCTCCTTTCTGATATAAGAGTTTCGTCAGGTTTTTGGATCGGAGGTCCAGGTGACACACAGGAACATAAGTCAGTAGTGATTCTTTTAAATTCAGCATTTATCTGAAAACAAATTAACCAACCATTGTATATTTGAGTACTGCGAGTCAAAGAATAATACATGTATATAAGTTACAAAAATAAGATTTAGCTCCTAACAGCAGTAAAACAGTGATAGGAATTACTTACCAATGCTTTTGAGTGTGTAGCGCATGCAAGGATGATGGACCTATAAGAGGAAATATTCACAGGTGAAATCAACACACAACCTCAAATGATTAAGGTCACAAATACACAGAGCAATAATGAAATAAGTATTATATCTGTCATAGGACGCAATTTTGGACAAAATGAGATCTTAAAACAAGGTTCTCTTCTGAAAACGTCAGCTTTAAGGTGTGGTCACTTCAAAGCGATTTTTTTTCCAGTTAATATACCAGACGTCACGCGAGGCATTTAAAAAAAGCTTTTTCTAATTGAATCAAGTGTTGCACGTGGCGTAGTGAAGTCACGAATAACTGACGCGGGTCTGTTCATCTGATTAAGCAGACAGTTTGTTTCATGCGCAATGTCATTATTAATGTAGTCAATTGATATCATCTGGTAAATTACTTACATGGATAACGTTACTCTGGACAGAATAACGTTTGGTTAGCTTTTTATTTGTCTTGAACCGTTTCCATAGAACAACGGAGTAAAAAGTGCCTCAAAAGTCAACTCAAATCTGACAGTTTTCAACTCGGATAAAACTACCAAACATGAAATAACGTTATACAGCTGACATTTTTAAAACGCTGTTTTTCTTTATGAGCCTTATGACTGACCGACTGTTACGTTAACTTACTCCACCAACATCCTCCAAACTCATTTTTACTACAAGTCATTGCAATGGCTACATATTGTAAAAAACCTGTCTATCTAGTGAAGATGTATCACGTATAAAGTGAACATAAATAAATAATAGAACTTACTTTAATAACGTGGTGTCCGTCTGAGAGAGTTCTTCTGACTGACTGCTGCTGAGTCTTCATTTTGGCGCCCAAATCAAACGATGTTTATTCTTCCTTTATGGCGATTGACGTCCTTTTTATTGAGCGTTACTGCCACCTTCTGCTCAGGAGGTGCCATTTTGTGTGCAAACTCAATTTTATTGCTTTAAGTATTCAATTCAATCAATTTTAATCAATGTGAGAATAATGTGTTCATTTTACATTCAAACAAAACATTTTCATCCTAATCAATTAAATTATGTTTACACAAGGAATATAAATATTTTGTGTTGCATATACATGTTTATTTTATTTAAATTCAAAGACCCACCAAGTCCATTTTTTTCAGTGTAGGGTATTCTGGGTGGTCATTACTGTGTTGCTAGGGTGCTCTGGGTGGTCATTAGGGTGTTGCTAGGGTGCTCTGTGTGGTCGTTAGGGTGTTGCTGGGGTGCTCTGGGTGGTCATTGGAGTGTTGCTGGGGTGCTCCTATGGTGCTCTGGATGATCATTAGGGTGTTTTAGTGTTCTGGGTGGTCATTAGGTTGTTGCTTGGGTGCTCTGGGTGATCATAAAGGTGTTTCTATGGTTTAATGCTTGGTCATTGGAGCAGTGCTAGGGTGCTTTGGGTGGTCATTAGGGTGTATCTTTGGTTTCTGGGTGGTCATTGGGGCGTTGCTAGGGTGCTCTGGGTGATCATAAGGGTGTTTCCATGGTTTTAGGTGGTCATTGGGGCATTGCTCGCTCGGGTTTTCTGGGTGTTCATTGGGCTGTTGTTTTTCTCATCAGGGGTATTATAGGGTTTTTTGGTGGTCTTAAATGTGTTGCTAAGGTTTCTGGATGGTCATTAAGGCGCTTCTAGGTTTTTTTGGGTGGTCATTTGGGCATTGTCAGAGTGTTCAAGGTGGTTATTTAGTGGCTTAAGTCTATGTCTATGGTTCTAATACTTTTGTTTAGTAAACGTTTAGTAAATCCCACCTTGAAAAAGTAATTTTAACCACTGATTCTTCACATCTTCATCTTTTGGTAGTGAAAACAACACAAACTCGCTTTTACAGCTTGAGTATCTATCTGTGAGCAGGTCAGGGTTTTTGTTTCTCGTGGGCAAGACTGTAGGCAGAGATTTGAAAATATTTTAACTCGTTTCTGCGATTCAGAGTCGACACTGTACTTTAGAAGCCAATAACTTTATTAATCGTTCACTTTTTGGTTTAACTACTTTGCCCATTGTTTACATTAATGGACAGCTACATGACACACTGCAATACAGGTCATTTTTGATATTGGATCTTTCTGGCACTTTAAAGGGCTGGGTATACTTTTTTCCCGCGTCCGCGTCCGGCTCGCGCGCGCACGCGTCCGCGCAGCTTTCCGGGTATAGTCCCCGCGGCTACACGCGGATGGCCGCGTTCGACACTATACGCAATACAAATGATTTCTTATTCAAATTATTAGTCTAACAGGCTGTCAGGGCAGCACTGATTTGGCGACATTTACAGTACATTAAAACATTAGTATAGGTGAAGAAAAGTAACTGATCCACCATTGCAAACACAGTTTAACAAACAAGAAGACAACAAAGAACAGGAATCAAACAAACATGCGCCACAGCTTTCTGTTCTTGGAAGAAGTAAAAGTTAAAGAAGAAAAACGATAGTGTGTGTGCAAATGCTGTCTATTTCCTTTGTATAATTGTTTATAGTGGAGTGTCCTGTCTAAATATTTTCACGCGCATGCGCTGTCGTACGCGGACTGTACGCGCACTGTCCGCGCGGTCTCAAATTTTGGGCTGCACGCGGACGGTCCGCGCGGCCGTCCGCGGACCCTCCTGATGACGAAAATGACGTCATGCGGACGGCGCGCATACGCGGACGTCCCGAGTATACTTTCGGCTTAAGAGTCCATTCTTTAACCTCAAGTAACTTGCTTTAGCAAACATCACTAACTAGATCACATTCCTGTTTTTGTTACCTTCTTAAATAAACTAACTATGGTCTGGGAATGATATTCCTGCAGCTCTTATCAAAAAGCAAACAGACAGAAACACTGCCAGAGATTTTAATCCAAACGTGATTCCATCTTAACCTCTTTCTGGCCTTAACTACTACTATTAAAGTTACTATTACAGCGGTTTTACACTCAGTGATGTTAAAATGTTGTTTCTCAGAAGTGTTTCGTTTCCTAACAAATTGAATTCACATTTATCTTTTAAGAAATGTGCAATTGTGACAGAGCTTATTAACACGCAGCTGTATGTAATTTATTTAAACTACTTCCACGACACAGCCCGCAGTCGGAGACCACACTGAAATCTGTGATTTAAATTTAAACTTAAAGCAAGGACACATCATGAAGTAAAATAAATAAGTCATAATAAATATATTTAGGATTCTGCGCTCTTTCTAGGTCTTAAAGCCAACGTAAGCAAATCTTTGTGTTAAACTCCTTTGTACAAAATTTTATTCACTTGTGTTGAAGCACGTGAGACGCTCATTTTCAGATCATGCTGAGACTATAAGGATCATCAGGTTTAACACCAACCTGTGCAGCTTGTGTGCATGGTTTCAAGAAAGCAAAAGAGGATTTTACTTGAGGAATATTGTAAATGTAGGGCCAGATTTATCAACAGCTTGCACCAGCGCAAAAGATCTTTTGCCTTCGAAAAGCTACTGTCAAGATTTACTAAAGACATGCAGTGAAAAATTAGCTCTGTCATGGACACAGTTGTCTATGCAACTGGCCTTATTGCATATGCATTTGTATGAGTTCAGGTGCAAAATATTTAAGGAAAGTATTTAAATACATCATGCTACATGATTTACTAACGTAAATGCCATTATTTAACACACAAAAAGCATGTCTTAAACTATTTTGCTATTGGTAGATTGCATTGAACATTATGTGATTGAGATGTTGCGCCAGTGTTTCTTAACCTGCACCTTTGTAACTAACTATTTAGATATTTAGAAAGATTTTAACTATGTTATGGTAATCCAAACCGTAACAGCAAATGTAAAGCAGGATATTTAACCTATTTTATTTTGGTGACTGCTGTTGTTATTTATTTAGTGAACGTGTAAAGTGTCAGGTCTCACTGTATATCACCAGTTAAACTCATCTGTTGGCACCTCTCTGAGCTCAACACATTCGACCTTTGACCCTTGAGAATGTTGGTTTACGGCTGGTGAAGACACAGACTTTTTTAAACCTGCTTCTATGTTTGTCAAACCTCACAATGAATGAAACTATATTCATATTTCTTATGTACATTTACAATGCATTCGAGCTATACATGTATTTTTTATGAGCATGTAACAACATAACATTGTTTTACTTCACTGTCAAAAAATGGTACACACAGTACAATTTGGGCACATATATGTATACATTTTATACCAATATGTACCTCTGAGGTCACTCTTTAGGTGCAAAGTTGTACTTTTTGAAAGGGTAATGCTCCATAAACACCTAGGGATTTTTGTAATAGATATTTAGCCCGCACAAGTGCTCGGAAGATCAGTAACACATCTTTCAACCCCCGTCTGTCTTTACATACCCACACAAGCCATTTAACAACAACACACTTGGCACATAGCAATTAAACACACATCCACATGCAAACCCTGAACTTACTCAAAACATTACCGCAGTAAATTCCACCATTTTACATCCAGCCCACTGGAAATAGATACAGGGAGCCAATTAGACCTCATGATCTAATGGCCAGCCATCACAAAAGAGCACATTTAGCTCTCAATGGCACAATTAGAGATCTCATGGTGAGCTGTTAAGGTCGAGCGGGTGTGAGAGGCGAGTGTTTGATAGGTCATTTGGGAGAGGGGGTTTGGAGACGGTCTCACAGCGGGGGCCGCCGAAACGACTTGTAAACGTGACAGAGTCTGCCGCCGGGGCCGTGCCACACAAACAGGCCTGCTTTTCACAGCGTGTAGCGTGGAATGCGTTTGTGTCGGGGGTGAAGGGGTGAGATGAAGTCAGAGAAAGGACAAGCGTGATGGTTCGAGGGGGTTGGGGGGCATGAGAGCAGCTTTACCATGAAAGCAAGCTTTGAACAACTGCAGTGTGTTGTCAGATTATTGGGAGTCACTTTCAGATCGCGTTTAAAGACGATGACCCCCGGTGAGACGCATCCAGGCACTCTGGAAATGTGTTTTTACAAATCGCTTTGTGTCATGTAACCAAAACACTTGCTCGTGACCTTATCACTTTGAAAGTGTGCCAGGTGTATGCATCAAATATTTGTGTTAATTATTAGGAAAAACATCTCAAACTAAGACACAACACAAATCTCCGGAGCTGTGAAAGAGCAAACCTCAGGGCAATAAAAAATAATTTGGGTGCAGAAATTTAAACAAAGTCTACACGTCTTTACGATAACAATGTTGTGGAGTTGCATGTAAAACAAATGAATTTTGGTCACTTTACATGCTTCAATTTACCCCGTGCAATGTAAATACCATGGTATGCGATTAAGGCAGTCATCCAGTATGATAGTTTAAATGGATTTGATTGCACCGGCCTAATATGTTTTTAAAGGGGCCATATTATGAGAATTTTTTTAAGATGTTAAATAAGTCTTTGGAGTCCCAGGAGTGCTTATGTGAAGTTTTAGCTCAAAATACCCCACAGAAAATGAATTATAATTATGTTAAAATTGTCATTTACAAGTGTCCTATAAAATGCAAATGAGCTGATGAAATGCAAACACTGATCGCAATGATGGTGGTTTGTAGCACTGCAAAAAACGACTTTCTTACTAGTAATTTTGTCTTGATTTCAGTAAAAATATCTAAAAATTTAAATTAAGATTTTATTTAGACAGAAAATATAAACTTTAAGTAAATTAGTGCTCAAAACAAGCAAACAAATCTGCCAATGGAATAAGAAAAATTTTCTCGAAATAAGTTTACTTTTACTTTTTTCATAAACACTTAATTATTTTCAAGAAAACATTTTCTTAGTATTTTTGTCTTGTTTTCAATAAAAATTATTAAATAAAGATGCTTTTTCTTAATGAGCAAAACTACCCAAGAAAATAAGTCTAGTTTTTAGACCAAAAATATCAAATTTAAGTGATTTTGTGCATAAAACAAACAAAAGAAAATCTGCCAATGTTGTAAGCAAAATTTTCTTGTATTTTTCTTGAATTTCGTGTTTAAGAAAAATGTTCACATTGTTTTTGCTTACCACATTGGTAGGGTTTTTTTTAGATTGTTTTATGCACAAAATCACTTACATTTTATATTTTTGGTCTAAAAACTAGACTTATTTTCTTGGGTCGTTTTGCTCATCAAGAAAAACCATCTTAATTTAAGAATTTTTTGATATGTTTACTGACAAAAACACTAAGAACATTTCTAAGAATATTCTTGAAAATAATTTTTTGCAGTGTTTTCATAAATTTTTCTTATACCATTGGCAGATTTTTTTTATAAAATTTGATTTAATTTTATATTTTTTTGTCCAAAAACTAGACTTATTTTCCAAGGTCATTTTGCTCATCAAGAAATTACATCTTAATTTAACAATTTTTTGATATTTTTACTGAAAACAAGACGAAGAAAGTCATTTTTTTGCAGTGTGCAATTGAAACTTAATTGTGCTGTCAATTTTTTTTCTCTCTTTCTCTCTGCACTAAATGGCAGTGCCGTTGTTGTATAGGGCAGATTAAGAGGCGGTATTATTGTTATTGGCCGTGTTACCTACCTCACAAAACAGGTGAAATCTGAACAACCTAATTTTTCACATGCATGCAAAAAATGGCTAACACAACCTAATTTGCTGGGTTGTTCTTTCTCCCGTTTTCTAGGTTGATCGAAGCACTGAGGAACCTAATTATAGCACTTAAACATGGAAAAGTCAGATTTTCACGCTATGACCCTTTTAAAAGCACTATTCAGTAGCTGTATTCATGAATAATTTAATTGCCGCCTTAAAGGGATAGTTTGGTTAAAAATGATATTAAACCCATGATTTACTCACCCCCAAGCTGTCCGAGTTGCATATGTCCATCGTTTTTCAGACAAACACATTTTCGGATATTTTAGAAAATGTTTTAGAACTTTCAGTTGATTAAATGTGAAGTTACGGGGTCCACGACCTTCAAGTCCAAAAAAGGGTATTCCACGCGGTGTTGTTGTAGAAATATCCATATTTAAAACTTTATTAACGTAAATAACTACCTTCCGGTAGTGCCGCCATCTTAGTCGCGTCCGCATTCAGGATGAGAGCTTACGCAGCCTACGGAGGCTACTCTGCTGCTGCTCTGTGCCCCCGCCCTCCGAATTTGTCATACGTCAGTAAGAAATGTGCGTACACTACGCTAATACTCTCTCCTGAAAACAGAGGAGTCTAAGATGGCGGCCCTACCGGAAGGTATTTATTTTCGTTAATAAAGTTTTAAATATGGATATTTCTATAACAACACTGCGCGGATTACCCTCAGAAGACCTTTGTTTATCATCCTGGAGCCGTTTGGATTTAATTTGTGAAGGATGGACGCACTTTTTTTGGACTTGAAGGTCGTGGACTATGGGTGGACCCCGACATTACATTTAATCAACTGAAAGATCTAAAACATTTTCTAAAATATCCGAAAATGTGTTTGTCTGAAAAACGATGGACATATGCAAATCGGACAGCTTGGGGGTGAGTAAATCATGGGTTTAATATCATTTTTGGCCGAACTATCCCTTTAAATAAGGACTAAACAATGGTGAGAATTACGTAACCCAAGTAGAAATGTTTTGGATGCTCATGGCCACAGGATAATCACTGAGAGAGGTGTACAATTTGTAGGAGCAACAGGGAGTTGGGTTTATGACACAGTTGCTTTCCTCAAACTATTACGCTCTGCTTTTTTAAGCATCTTAATGGTGCATAACTCGATCCCCAGCTTATTATTCATCTTAAATGGTTTATTGTGAGTGACTGTTGCTCAGGACAGTGGCAACAGAGCACATTTGAGGAGAATGGCGCCAGATGGGTGAAGAGATCAGGTGCTGATCATACAATGACAACCATAACCTGTCTGTAGATGTTATTAGGATTTTTGTTGGTGATATTTTCACGAAAATAAAAGAGAGATTTTGTCGTTTTGATTTTTTATATTTCATAGTTTTTCATAGACTTTCTTAGATCTGCTTTGACACATAACAAAGTGATTTGTAACCTCAGGTGTTTTTGGGAAGTGTCAAAAACTTTGCAATGAATTCGAGAGCGCTTTTTTTTGCTTTTCTTCTGTCACCCTTTCATGTCTTTATGTTTTTGAGGTTTTGCTTGAGTTGCCAACATCAGTGAGATTGTTCGGAGGTTTGCTGTTATCATCCTTTCCGTGTTCTTTACATGGTACACCTGTTTTAATCACAGTTGGTGTATAGGGGAAGTTCTGATTGTTGCAAAATGAAATAATCAATCTTAAGGTTTTTTATTGGTGTCCACTTAACTTATTTATCCATTATTTTTTATCAGTATTTGTTCCCTGGGTTTGAACCCATGACCTTTAGGACTGCTAACACAATGCACATTGCTTTGTGAATCTCCAAATGTCAAAAGTTTTAGCCTGTATCACTTTCCGGCCTCATGTGTACTCCCTGCAGTAACACACACTTGTTCAATATTTACCAAACACTCTGAAGAATATTCCAATCATGAAGCAACGTGTGAGATTTGTGGTGCGTCTGTGTGTTTAATATATAGGAAAAGAAGAGGAAGAATCAGTGAGTTTGTGTGAGTTATTAGGCCGGGGTGTTGAGATATCCTCCAGAGAGTCTCTGGATAGACACATAGCGTTTGTGGATTGGTGGGCTGTGTGTGTGTGTGTGTATGGGATGGTTTGGAATTGGAGAGGAGGGGTGGTGGTTTGGTTTAGGAGACTGTAAGTCATTGTGGCCGGCCCTCGAGAGCTCTGGGTGGCAGCGATTCTGGAACCCCAAACATTCATCAACCTGCCCGAGTCGCCCGACTTACTGGAGCCACATCGGCCGCTCTCTCCTTCAGCCCCCCAGACAAACTTTTCCCCTTTCCTCTGACTCTCTTTCTCCTCTCATCTTTAGGATTTCTGCAGTATTTTGCTCTCATCTGAATTCCTCTTTTACTTTTTTCTCATGTGCTCTCATTTTTTCATTTATTCTTTTATCTGCACTCCTCTGCTTCTTTTTCTTCTCATTTGCTCTCCTCTTTTTCTTTCTCCTCTCCTCATCTGCTCTCTTTTGTTCTTCCTTTTCTTTAATTTGCTGTCATCTTTTCATTTGCTCTCTTCTCCTCCCGTTGCTCTCTTTTTCTTACTCCTCTTCTCTCTTCTGCTCTCCTGTTTTACTTTCTCCTCTTGTTTACTCTCCTCTTTCCATTTGCTCTCTTCTCATCCTCCCGTCTGCTTTCTTTTTCTTACTCCTCTTCTCTCATCTGCTCTAATGTTTTCCTTTCTCCTCTCATTTGCTCTCCTCTTTTCATCTGCTCACTTCTCCTCCTCTCGTCTGCTCTCTTTTTCTTACTCCTCTTCTCTCATCTGTTCTTCTCTTTTCCTTTCTCCTCTCATTTGCTCTCCTCTTTTCATATGCTTGCTTCTTCTCCTTCTCTAGTCTCTTTTTTTCCTACTCCTCTCATCAGCTTTCATCTGCTCTCCTATTTCACTTTTTCCTCTCATTTGCTCTTCTCTTTTCATCTGCTTGCTTCTTCTCCTCATCTTCTCTCTTTTTTCTTACTCCTCTTCTCTCATCTGCTCTCTTGTTTTCCTTTCTTCTCTCATTTGCTCTCCTCTTTTCATCTGCTCACTTCTCCTCCTATTGTCTGCTATTTTTTTCTTACTCCTCTTTTCTCTTTTACTTTTCTCTTTCCTTTCTACTCTCATTTTACTCCTCTTTTCCTTTATCTTCTTATCATTTCTCCTCTCATTTGCTCTCATTTTTGTATCTGCTCACTTCTCCTCCTCTCGCCTGGTGTCTTTTTCTTTCTCCTTATCTCTCATCTGCTCTCTTCTTTTCCTTTCTCCTCTCATTTGCTCTCCGCTTTTCATCTTCTCTCTTCTTCTCCTCTAGTCCCCTGTCTTTTTTCTTACTCCTCTTCTGTCATCTGCTCTCCTTTTTTTTCTTTCTCATCTCATTTGCTCTCCTCTTTTCATCTGCTCTTCTCCTCCTTTTGTCTCCTCTTTTTTCTTACTCCTCTTCTCTCATCTGCTTTCATCTGCTCTCCCATTTTACTTCTCCTCTCATTTGCTCTCTTCTTTTCATCTGCTCTTCTCCTCCTCTCGTCCCCTCTCTTTTTTCTTACTCCTCTTCCCTTATCTGCTTTCATCTGCTCTCCTATTTTACTTTCTCCTCTCATTTGCTCTCCTCTTTTCATCTGCTCGCTTCTCCTCCTCTTGCTGCTATCTTTTCTTTCTCCTTTCTCGCATCGGCACTCCTCTTTTCTTTTCTCCTCTCATTTGCTCTCCTCTTTTCATCTGCTCGCTTCTCCTCCTCTTGTCTGCTATCTTTTTCTTTCTCCTTTCTCGCATCTGCTCTCCTATTTTACTTTCTTCTCTCATTTGCTCTCCTCTTTTCATCTGCTTGCTTCTCCTCCTCTTGTCTGCTATCTTTTTCTTTCTCCTTTCTCGTATCTGCTCTCCTCTTTTCCTTTCACCTCTCATTTGCTCTCCTCTTTTCATCTGCTCTTTTCCTCCTGTCGTCCCCTCTCTTTTTCTTTCTCCTTTCTCACATCTGCTCTCCTCATTTACTTTCTACTCTCATTTTCACTCCTCTTTTCCTTTCTCTTCTTATCATTTCTCCTCTTTTTCCGTCTCCTCTCATTTGCTCTCCTATCTTCATCTGCTCTCTTCTCCTCTTCTTTCTTCTGCTCTCCTCTATTCAACTGCTCTTTTCTCCTCTCATCTGCTCTCCTTTTCTTACTCCGCTTCTGTCATCTGCTCTCCTCTTTTCTTTTCTCCTCTCATTTGCTCTCCTTTTTTCATTTGCTATTTTTTTCCTTACTCATCTCCTCACATTTGATCTCCTCTTTTCATCTGCTCGCTCCTCCTCCTCTTTCTGCTATTGTTTTCTTTCTCCTTACCTCTCATCTGCTTTCCTCATTTCCTTTCTACTATCATTTTCGCACCTCTTTTCCGTTCTCCCATCCTGTCATCTGCTCTCTTTTTCTTTCTCCTCTTCTCTCATTTACTCTTCTCTTATCCTTTCTTCGCTCTGCTCCCCCTTTTCTCTGTGTCATCTATCTGTCATCTCTTGTTTCTCTCATTTCTTTCCTCTTTTTATCTCTCAACTTATCTTTTCCAATCTTCTCTCATTTTCTCTCCTCTTTTTTATCCTGTCATCTGCTCTCTTTCTCCTCTTCCCTCATTTACTCTTCTCTCATTATTTATTCGTTCTGGTCTCCTTTTTTTCTCTCCTTTCCTTTGTCAATTGTTGTTCCTCTCACTTCTCTCCTCTTTTCCTTTTTCCTCTGATCTGCTCTCATCGTTCCTTTCTTTCTCCTCGTCTCCACTCACACTTTCTTGATCTTTATAATTTTTTCTCTGAAGTCTCACTCATGTCTCTTTAGCTTGCGCCATCTGCCTCTCTCTCACTCACAAGCAGTCGGACACCCAGCAGGAGACAGACTCGGGTCAGTGAAAATAATCAGCTCGCTGACGCCTGGGTCGGTTACTCACACACTCTCACAGCCCCAAATATGTGCACTGAAGAACGGGGATTCCACAGGAAGTTGGCGACACATTTCTCCAACCGCATTCTGCCAGCATGAGGATGACGAGGGTTTGAACTTCAGCCATCCACACACACACACCACTGGTATATGCATTTATAAGCACCAATCATTTAGGAGACCTATATTTCCATGCATGATTATTCATGAAAGTTTTTGAAAGCCAACTACTGTAGTCTGCAAGGACTAGGCAGGGTCACCTAATAGGTTTTTTTCTTATAGGATGCATTTCATAATAATGTGAGGAGTAATGCACGCTAACTAAAAGTTGGTTGGCCAGCATTAGCTTTATTGCAAAGATAAACTCCATCTTTTTTGGATATACACGGACCCTGTGTCACCTGGGCACCTTTGCACCTAAAGAGTTCACCGGACCTTTTATAAAAGGTACTGCTATTTTTACTGACAGTGTAGCATGTGCATAGCAGATACAGTGTATAATAGGCGTTTTTATCGTTTTTGCAGACAAGTACATGGCCAAGTGTAAATGGAATGTACAAATATCACATAACAACCCATTTTCAAGATGCATAAGTGGTTAAGTGTAAATAGGCCCTAAGTGAACCTCATTTATGTGTGTGCGCACAGATGCTGTTTCTTCATACATTCCAGCCCACTCATTTTCCCAGGGTTTGAGTCAGTCCGACTAAATGCCCTTATCACATAGCCAGACGCAAACACACACACACATATTTCACCCATAATCACACATACACACACATATCCCCCCAAAAATGATCTGCCCTTAATGCGACAGCGCTGTGGATGTCATCGAGCGAGTGAGTAAAGACTGCTGTAACCTTCTCTTTGAAAAGTTTATCTAACATCAGCACAATTCTTTCCCAACCTCTCCGGCTCTGCTCGCCATTGACGCATCGCCCAGTTCTTGGTCAATTTCGAAGTCTCCAGTGTGTTTATAAAAGTGATGA